>NC_133382.1:26614565-26646604 GCF_049309525.1 Garra rufa | reverse complement strand
ATCTCATGAAAGGCTCATGAAAATACGTGCCTCTATATGTGACTCTGGACCCCAAAAAAAAAACACTCATAATTTTTTGAAATTTGAGATTTGTACATCATCTGAAAGCTCAATAAATAAGCTTTCCATTGATGTATGGTTTGTTAGGATAGGACAATATTTAAAAAATCTGAAATCTGAGGGTGCAAAAAAAAAAAAATCAAAGTATTGAGATAATCACCTTTAAAGTTGTCCAAAAGAAGTTCTTAGCAATGCATATTACTAATCAAAAATTTTATTTTGATATATTTGCGGTAGAAAATTTACAAAATATCTTCATGGAACATGATCTTCACTTAATATCCTAATGATTTTTGGCATAAAAAAATGTATCATTTTGACCCATACAATGTATTTTTTGCTATTGCTACAAATATACCCATGCTGCTTAAGACTGGTTTTGTGGTCCAGGGTCACATATACATTCCTTCAACACCGTAATTACGTACCATATTTCACGTTTTGCAGCAGTTTCGAAGTGAAATGTCCAAAGAGTGGTGCTAAAACACACATTCAATACGTGACTATGGCACATTTTTATAACGTTGGTACTGGCACGTATTGCTGTGTTTTTATTACGCTGTTTAAGGTACGTATTGCAGCCGTTTAGAATTCAAATATCCGGTTAGTGTTGCTAAAGGTTAATGCCCTATCATGTTGGAAATATCCCCTACACCAAACCCAACTTTAAACCTACTCGATAGTGTTAACAAATGCAAAAGTGATATAAAAACACATTTGTTGATTCTGCCGTGCTATTTTGACTTCCTTATGCGGATTTGAGCTGTTTGGTCGAAGGGTAGTTTCACAGAATTTGTACCAGAGCTCTTCATCACTAAAGTGCAACACCGTATCGCGTGAGCTACCGAGCAAACCTACTGAGTAAGAAAACTCATGCATATGAAGCTATATATGTGACGACAACGTTCAAAAGTATCAGTTTTCAAATTGCGCATGATGTTAAAATTTTTAAGTCAGAACATAATATTCTGCAAGTAACTGTGTGAAAATTAGGCTTTATTAATCAAAACTCTGTACCTGTAAATCATACTTTGTGTAAAAAAGGAATAAAAGTTTAGTTTTACTGCCTCTAGTGTTCACTTCATAGGTGCGTTTTTTTTAGTTTTGCAGAAATGTATATAGAGGCACATATTTCCAATGAGCCTAGGTTGGAGCTTTCTGACCCTGCATAAACAGCAACGCAACTGAAATGTTAAAAGACCAGAAAGGTAGTAAGGACATCATTAAAATAGTGGTTCAACCGTAATTTTACGAAGCTACAAGAATACTTTTTGTGTGCAAAGAAAACAAAAATAACAACTCTTCCCTGTCAGTCAATGCACTTTCATGTGCATGTGGTGCTGCTGATGCAGGAGCCGGCATTCTGATATAGAACCTGGATATGCTACGCTTTGTAACTCAGAGGAAGATGCACGCTGTACATAAAACAGTCTTTGTAAACATCTCTGAAGATTTCAACAGAAAGGATGACTTGCAATTTTTTTACCCAGCCATACTTATTTGGGCGTTCTACGTCAGAACGCTGGCTCCTATGTCTGCAGTGTCATGGTACTCTCATAAACATAAGGCAGAGACTGACAAGGAAGAGAAAAAATTGTTGAATAAAGTTGTTTCTTTGTGCGCAAAAAGTATTCTCATAGTTTCATAACATTACGGTTGAACCACTAATCACACTGACTATTTTAATGATCTTTCTAGGCCTTAAACTTGGTAGTTGCGTTGCTGTCTATGCAGGGTCAGAAAGCTCTCGAATTTCATCAAAAATATCTTAATTTGTGTTCCGAAGATGAACGAAGATCTTACAAGGTCTTAATTTAATTGAATAACTGAATAACATGACTGGAGCTGCTAAACTCACTTCTCATTTCCAGCTTGGTCTTAGCCAATCAATATGTGCATCAATCTATCTATCTGCCTAACACCTACCTAATCATATTCAGGACATAAGCATTGGACCATCCATATATTTACGGATTAATTTAATCGAATCACATGACTAGACCTGCCAACCTCAGGTCTTAGCCATTCAGCAAGCAAGTAGAAAAAAAGGTCAGTGAGCTCTGAAGAGATGCCATTTCAGGTCTCAGCCAACAAGCATGCAGAGAGGAAGAAGATCATCACTCGCTCAGTAAGACCTGCTATCATTCTGCGCACTGACCCTCTTTCTTCAAGTAGTAGCATTCCAGACCAACTGAAAGCACATTCTGGTGGCAGAAGTGTAAATGCAATCACAGACTTAGAACCTAGAATGCTAGAACTGATAAAACATGACTTCTAAAATCTTTTTAAAATGTGTGCCATTGAGAGACAAATCGTAGGAGGTTTTGAGATGGTGATCATATGAAAACTGACAGATCCAATTCTAAAGCAAATGGAGGCAGTGAAACAATAGGAAAGGACCGGCTGCTGTCACTAAGACGCCATGCTTTCTCAGTCCGACAGGCTGTGCTTGGATTCATTATGATTAGCGAAATAGCATCAGCCTATGGCCCTTAAATTGATTAGGGTGCTTCGTGCGTTCAGGGGCCAATGTGATTGACACTTTTCTCGCAGTCGTATGAGGAAAGTGACATTTAATGAGGCATTGAAATTGATTGATCAATACAGCGCCTTCACAGCGTTCAGTCTCATAAAACCTGTTCATACTAATACGACGTTATCAAAATTGGCATGACTCCTCCATATTTAGGTCTTTGATGCATCTTGAGCTTTAAGAGTGTTCTTGGCTTCTCCTTCTGTGTGCCTCAGTGAGCATGCTTATCTTGGAGACAAAACTTGGTCAATCAGTCTGCTCCAGTGCACATACTCATCTCTCCAACAGAATATGACTGCTTGGGTTCGTTGCAGGCGTTTACAGATATATCCATAAACATACAGCGACTATGCACTTTCGCATTTACACACACATACATAAATGTTGCAAACACACATTGTGTAATATGTAAAAGGTTTGCATGCACACATGCTCTCTTTGTTTCCTTCTCTCTCACACACACACAGCAATAAAAAAAAGCAGTAAAACACTCATTATATAACAACCATATTTGTATTCTTTCTACAAATACTGTTTAATATTCAAGATTTCGCTTCCGTATAAACAACTAAAATGAATTACGATTCAATTTTCATCTGCAATGTTGGTGGTAGGGAGCTATGATCTTCACGGTAATCCTTGTGGAAAGTGAGCACTCGGTGTGCGGTTTAAAAAAGCTGCCCTGCACATCCCTTGCACTTTCATGTCCTCTGTAATCTGAAAAAGCTCTTTTGCAAGGTCTAATGGATAATGTGGCGCTCGGGAGAACATACTTTGTATTTTTACACGCCTCTCTTGAAAACTCGATTCTGATTGGTCATTCGCAGCATTCAGCAAGCGACACAGACAATGCTTTACAACTGACCGCTCATCCACGCTATCTGTGTATTCTATTTAACTTGTGTTCAGTCTCTCCACAGTCGCTAGAAGAAGGCTAATGAAATAATCAATATTTAATGTCCGTTTATTTATTTATATCTATTAATATTTTAACATCTTCAGGGAGATCCTAATCACTTAATTTCAAAAACTGTAGAGGCTAAGGCACTACACAGACACAAGGAAGACCTTGAATGAATGGTAGAAACAACTTGTTGCTGACTACATTTAAAGGTACCATAGAATGGAAAACTGTATTTACCTTGACATAGTTGAATAATAACAGTTCTGTGCATGGACATGACATACCGTGAGTCTCAAACACCATCGTTTCCTCCTTTCTTATATAAATCTGGTGTTTGCAAAAGACCACTGAAAAATAGGCTAATCCTAACATAACACAGACTATGACGCATACATTTGCATAGCCCAATCATTAGAAGTTCTGCAGCTAGGCTATTGTGAAAACATTTACTGTACATAAGATTTCACTTACCACATAAACAGAGTAAGGAGAGATGACTGCGTGGACAATGGCGAATGATTTACAGATCCTGAGCATCACTAACAAGCATCTAAACTTGTAAAATATGTGTTAAGTACTGCCACTGTAGTTTCACGAGTTCACGCTTACATATAATTAGCCGGAGTATGGTATTGCGTGATTGGCGTGCTGTCCGGAGAAAAGGCTCCGAGCTCGGGAGCGTCCCGAGCCCAGAGAACCCCCCATGGGAGTAGCGAGAACTCGGAGTGGTGGAGGGATACTGATGAACCGTCGGGTGAATAGAGGTGAGTCGGCTGTATTTGTACTTATGGCATTGATTGGCTTGAGTGGGTTCCTCTTGTGATGTTTACGCTAAGTATCTGACGCGCTCCTCCCGAACTTTGTTAGTGAAACATCATATAAAGTTACACAGAGCACGTGCAATTGCAAATCTCAAAAGTGAAAGTAAAATGATCATGCATTCAAAACCTTGGGCTCCACGATTAAATATATATTTTCCTCCATGTGCGAGCTACTGAAATGAGCCACTCTGTGAAACAGCCAAGCAGAGCTGATCATTATTAATCATGAACCATCCAAATAAGGCAATAACAGACCATTTCATTCTAGGGACAAATCCTAGAGTTGTAAATAGACCTGTAAAACCGCTTCTGGAGAATTTTTGCCCTTTCCAATGCCATTTACCTTCTATGTAGACATCAGAGAACAATTTAAAATATTATATCAATGCATTCTATGGCACCTCTAAAAGCATTCTGAGATCTATATATGTATCTTTAGATGGTAGAGGTGGTAAAAAATGTCCCTACCAACCAAATCAGAAATATTCCGACCAATATTTGGTCCCAAACTACTGACTGAGGGTTTCACATACTTCTTTGAGGTCTTATTGGTGTCATTGTAGAGACTACCAGAAGCTAAGAGTTCTGGTGCCAGATCTACTAACAGCTTCCGCCAGCGCAAACCGTCTTTTGGCATTAAAATAGTACTGTCAGGATTTACTAAAGCTGCGCAAGCACAGTGAAGAATTAGTGATGAAAAGATGTGTACACAGTTATTTTTGCACCTGAACTTTTGTAAGAGTTTCCCTTTTTAGATGCAAAATTTATGGGAGGAGAGTATTAAAATGAGTCACACAATGCGATTTACTAACTTTTGCACTCATCAAATTATTGGTATTTGTGCCATTATTCAACCTTCCGAAAAGCCGAGTCTGCTCTGATTGGTCACCCGGCCCCAGCCTGTTGTGATTGGTCAACTGCTTAGAGAGTGTGTCACAAATTTTAGAAAATCATAGCCAGTGATTACAAAGTATGAAGTAGCCAATAGGTGGACATTATGCAAATGGTGACATACACTACCAGTTAAAAGTTTTAAACAGTAATATTATCTTTTTAAATAAGTCTCTTCTGCTCACCAAGCCTGCATTTATTTGATCCAAAGCACAGCAAAAACAGTAACATTTTGAAATATTTTTTTTTACTATTTAAAATAACAGTTTTCTATTTGAATATATTTTAAAATGTAATGTATTCCTGCATGTGATTTCAAATCATTATTCCAGTCACATGATCCTTTAAAAATCATTTTCATATTCTGATTTGCTGCTCAAAAAACATTTATCATTATTATGTTAAAAACAGCTGAGTAGAATTTTTCTTACTGAGGTTTCTTTGAGTAGAATTTTTCTTTCTGAGTACAAGGTTTATTTGATGAATAAAAAGTTCAGAAAAACAGCATTTATCTGAAATAGAAATCTTTTGTAACATTATAAATTATAAAAGTGATTGATCATCACTTTTGATCAATTTAAAGCATCCTTGCTAAATAAAAGTATTAATTTTAATTAAAAAAAACTCTCTCAAGCTTTTGAATGGTATAGTGTATAATGATACAAAAGCTTTTTATTTCATATAAATGCTGATCTATGGATCTTCCTTTTATCAAAGAATCCTGAAAAAATGTACTCAACTGTTGAATATTGATAATAATAAAAAATGTTTCTTGAACAACAAATCAGCATATTAGAACGATTTCTGAAGGACCATGTGACTGGAGTAATGATGCTGAAAATGTAGCTTTGTAAGTAAGAAAATTACATTTTAAAATATATTTAAATAGAAATAGTTTAAATAGTTATTTTATACAGTTAAACAGACTAACATAGTTATTTTAAATAGTAAAAATATTTCAAAATTGTACTTTTTCTGCTACTTTGGATCAAATAAATGCAGGCTTGGTGAGCAGAAGGAATTTCCTTAACATTAAAAATCTTACTGTTCAAAAACTTTTGACTTGTAGTGTAGCTATTATGGAAAAAATGTGAGGACTACAAACAAGGTGTTTAAGATGTGTTTTCTGTTGAAACGATTAACTCCCTTTGGAACGGACTCACAACAGCTATATTACATATATAGTACAGATAATCTAACATAAAAAGCATAATATGTCCTCTTTAAATAGATAAATAAATAACATCAAATGATCTGTACATTGTGTACCAAACATAACTACCTTATGAACAATTTCTCCACTGACCAGAGAGAAGAATAATGCTTAATAATGTATTAAACTTAAAAGTGTATAATGACAGGTAAGAGAATGGTTCAAAATGATAAAAACTCAGAATGCATTTACAGAATCATACATAATATTGTGGGGGCTGAGAGTATACAAAATGAGTCTTGTGATAAGAGGAAATAAATGTTATTTGTTTCTGTATCACCAGATGCACGTCCACGTAATGCCATTTCTCAGCATCAACACTCTGATCAAGGTCCTGTGATTCACTGTTTTATTAGCCGGTTTGTTTACAAAGATTATAATCTTATCTTAATCTTTTTCCCTGCCTCTTTGCAACATGTCCCTGTTTTCAAAGCAAACCCACGCCCTTGCTAAGATCTATGCTCTTAAATTATTAGATCAAGGCAATTTCTGACACTGTCATTGACAGTAGGCCGAGTTGGTCCGGGTCTCTGTCCTTGGTGCTTAAAACAGATAAAGCGCTAAAGGCACTCTCCATGGTGCTGCTGTGATCTTATGTGCTTTCTGTATGGTGAGGGGGGAGAAAAAAGCTTTAGCCTGGTTGGCTGATACCAGTGACCCGATTGGCTGGATATCTGAAAATAGGAAGCGGCGACAGCCGACGTCATACAGCCAATGTAGACGTCATAACGCACACAATTAAACCTTTATACACGTCATACAGCCGCGAGTATTCCTCGCTGCCGTCATAGACAAAAACAGTGTAGGTTCCTCAGGGATAACCATGGACACGCCACAGCCCCTTGTGATGATTAGCTGACAATGACAATTGATATTCATTGCACGCACTCTCCCAGCTTCCAGAGCCACCAGTGCGGTTACCCTTTGACTAAATCCCTTCTACACGATCTCTACCGTTTTCAGAGATTCAAAGACAGTGCATCGACTACGCGTAATTGAATAAAGTTAATTTAACAGTGCAGCGATATTGAGCAAGCGTCTGGCACTGCAACAAATGGACCCTCTTTCTCTGCCGCTGAGAAAATGCAACGATAATCCATTGTGAGGCATCGCTTTAATTTCGTATATCACATCGGAGATCAATGCTAATGCCCACCGTAAACGCCCGTTTGTTTGGGAGAAACTCTCAATCCACTGGCGTTTGTACTTAAAAAGCAGCTGATTTATATCATCACCTAAAGTTTTTGTGTGGGTACAACATAGAGTCCAAAGTTTTATCTGGTAACATGGAATGTCCTAAACTGTAATTAGAAATATAAATAAGCTACTTAGAATCACTCACCATCAGATCCGCAAAGTTAGGGTCCAGCTTTAGTGCAATAGTATCAAGTATCACAGTCGGTTATGATGTGGCCATCTGGCGCGTGGCCCTCGTGCACGCGGAGAGAAACGGCATTCCGACAGGCGCTGAGGGGGGGTCATTCTCCGGCAGGAGAGGCTGCAGAACATCCGAGAAAAAAAGCAAAAAACAAACCGAACATCACTATGAACCGTTCCTCGTTAAAAGTCACCTCAGAATTGATGAACTTCAGTCATTTGCGGCGATTTCCGTCGGGCACGTGCGCATTTGCCGTGACGTAAGTCTTTGGAAATATCACTCGTGAAATGTTAAAAGCACAAGCGTTGGAGAAAAAGATCACCACGACCTCTTCACACCGCAGGCAGTGTAAAACGGTCTTTAAAATAGTCTTACTGCCATCTGAGAGCCCTAAGAACGGTTTGACACTCTCGTGTCTCCAAAATCGTAATCCTATGACGAGCAAACAAAGCCAACACCCCTTACCTTATACCAAAATGGCACACTTGATCAGAAAATGTTTTTAAATGAACGCAGAAGCATGAATTCATGAGGTACCCTATTTTCTGAATATCACTTACCGTTTCAGAACTAGATAGAAAAGGCTACTATCTAAACGTAGCGTTTACTGCATATATCCTTACCTATTTTAAAGAGAGCAACTGGTGTCGTACCCCATCTTTACGTCCCATTATCTGATAGACCTGATGAGCGTGAGCGCATGTAATATACTCCATCTCTAAGGAAGACAAATATCAGGTCTTGGGATTTGAACCGAGAGCCGAGGAACCGGTTCCATTTTTCAAACAAAATAGCGGAATCAAATTATTTAGGCTACCGTTAACGCTTTTTGAATCTTCATTGTTCCGCCGATGCAGAAGGAACACCGTGGTGAAACAGGCTACTCTGACGGTGTTTCCCTTACTACCGTGCACCGCAACACCGCCGCTGAATCTTACAGCGTGAAACACACAGCGCGACCAGTGTGTTTAACGAATGACTCTTACGAGTCGATTCTTTTAGTGAACCAAAAACGTACAGCACAAGAAGCTTAGTCCGATTCTCGTGAGTCGGTTCTTTATTGTGAATCAAAACACTTTTGAATCATTTAGCTGTTACTGAATTTATATGACTCACTTACTGAACAGCAAGTTATTACTTTCGTCGTGTCCGAGTTTTATTGGATTTAAGGCTTGTGATACTGGCAACTTGTTCACATGATTCAATTTATAAAAACAAATAGGCCTACATTTAGGGCTAATGTTATTAAGTGTGTAAAAAGTAACATTTGTAAACAGACCTTCTGCTTTAGTTGCATGAAATGTAGCTTAATTGTGATTTGTTATAGCCTAGTTCTGTTGATATCATTGTCAGCATAATGACGGCCATAAATTTAGTTAGAAATCCTCAAAAGTACTAAAATAATTAGTTAATTGAATCGTTAATGAACCCGAATCACGTCTGACGATGGCTCCTATTGAAGCAATGCCATTTGAGGGCAAAGAAAGGTAAACAGTTTCTCAGAAATATCGTGGGTAGAATTTTTGTCAAATTTCTTCTTCACCCTCAATAAGGCGTCTGACAAGTTTTCACTTTAGCGTGGGATCTACCAATCTGTTGAAGAGTGTGTGTGAAAGCTGAATGTCATGTGTCGCGCGGTTGAAGTTCCCCACTGCAGAGGTGGAAATGGTTGTAACCGTCTGAGCTCGCGGGCACATCACCGCTGCAGCGCTGATTTAAAGAGACAACCTACCAGGTTTTACCCTTCGCAAGCAGCGCGTTTTGGAGAATCTCATCGGGAGGTTTCACCCCAAACTGTTATTGCTTAAAAGCCGCACTGAACGTGTGCCTTTCTAACCCATCCTTAGATTTCTATTTGCATTTGTCTGCCTATGTGAAGGTGTAGCCTATGTGTGTGTGTGTGTGTGTGTGTGTGTGTGTGTGTGTGTGTGTGTGTGTAAGAGAAAGATATGTTTTAATGCTAAATTTACACTAATTTTATTTTAAAGTTGTCCTCAGTCATTTTCGGCTAATTACAAAGTTTTTCCAGTTAGAACGGGCTTGGCCATTATGGATTTGGCTTCAGGTCTCATCTCCATCTATTTTTAGCTGTACAAAACAGCTCCTTTTGCTGCTTGATATTGCAAATTTTAATGTATTATCTTATTTATAAACACACTGGTTTGTAATGCAAATAGTATTACCGTTTACTGCGCATTGTTATTCTGCTTATTTCCCTATAGAGGGTTTGCACTGATGTAAACAACAGCATGGATTGCAGTTAATGTATTCTAAATGCATTGTTCTGCTAATTTATGATGTCTAAACCACTGGAAAAAAATGTGTAAAAGCTGCTACATCATATAGAGAGAACTTAGTAAGCAGAAAAGTGCGCAATATTTTGAAAAACTAAAGTTAATAAGTGGTAAAGATACATATGAGCAGTATTAATTAAGATATTAGCCTAATATTTAATCTACCTGACTGGAAATGATATGAACAAACACAAATGTTGTCAAGATTCTTGCCCTGGAAATCCTGGTTCAGTCGGGCCAACCACAAACGCCTTTTGTTTCTCAGTTTTTTGTACTCTTCTCCTTGATTTGTTATACCTTTTAGCAGGCTATAGTACTTCAAATGTTTTTCCTGGTCCCCTTTAAAATGTTTACATGCTTTTCTTCTCTTTCTTCTTTTTGTTCTTAACAGCTCCCACTTGCTGTGGTGAAAGTTATGACTCTTAAAAAATAAAGGTGCTTGAAAGGTTCTTCACAGTGAGGCCATAGAAGAACCATTTTGGCTTCACAAAGGACCATTCAGTCAAAGGTTCTTTAAAGAACCATTTCTTTCTTACCTTTTTATAATCTGAAGAACCTTCTTTCGCCACAAAGAACCTTTTATGAAACAGAAAGGTTCTTCAGATGTTAAAGGTTCTTTATGGAACCATTTAGACAAAAGGGTTCTTCTATGGCATTGTGAAGCACCTTTATTTTTAAGAGTGTGGCGAGAGATAAACACAGACATTCTGGATTCGGACGGCAATAAAATGACAGACTTCCCCCTGTAAATGGTGAAAAAACAAACCAGTGTGTTCATAATTAAGATAATACATTCACGAGTTCGCCCTTACATCTAATCTGCTTGAGCGAGTATTAAGCATATTTTGGCGTGCTGTCCGGGGGAAGGGTTCCGGCCGGAATACAGGCCGGACCCAGAGAACTCCCCCTGCTAGTGTAGGATAGAAACAGATTAGAAGTGGGGAGTAGGGGTGGAGGAGGGATGCCAAGAAACTGTCGCTGGATGGAGGTAAGACGGCTGGTAATATATAGAGGATGCGCTGATTGAATGATTGGTTAAACAGGTTGCACCTGTGCCGAATGGGTTGATTATCTGATCGTGCTCCTCCTGAACCTTGTTTAATCAAACATCATTTAAAATAACATGGTAAGACACACCAATTTGCAATATCAAGCAGCAAAACCAGCTGTTCTGTCCGTTGAGACCTGAAGTCTGACCCATAAAATTTACAAATGGCCATGGCCACTCTCTGGCTAAAGAGTAATTAGCTGGTAAAGTGAGTTTACTTTTAGTGGAATAATCATGTGCATTGTAATGTTCAAAGCGGATGTCATAACTAATGTCAGCAGACTGGAAGATTTTAACACATGTGATTTATTCATAAATTTGTACAGCCTTACCTTCAGCTGTGGAAATACAAACCGGAAGACAGAAGACAATGCATGCATAGCTGAAAAGTGGCGGAGCTATATTTAATATAAGAAAAAAAGAAAGAAAAAAGCAATATCTCACAACAACCCACATTTCATATTTAATCAATAACATGCAAAAACACAATATTAAATATAAAGTACTTTTATGTAAACCAACACCTAAAAGACCATAGCAAATCAGCAGTAAAATAAGCTTACATGCTTGGGGTGAAAAAAAATCAAAGTATTCAAATGCAGATTTGTAGCCTTTTCTAATCCACAGTTAGACTCAAGTGAGTAAAAGCATCTTCCAATTATCAATAAGCTACTCCACTGCTCGGAGAAAAATAAGATAAATTGAACAGAGATGCTTGAAGATCTATGATGGCACTTTTATTTCTGGATTAAGGTTAGAAGCAGAGCACAAAGATAGACATATCTATATATACACCAAAGATGTGTGTTTTTTCCCCCGAGGTGGTACAACTGTCACTCCTTTCAAATTTCTCTTAAAAGTATGACCACCCACTTGTTTTCTACCATGTTAGGTCTCAGTATTGCAATGCCGTGGGGTGCGTTTTTACCCTGTCACCCGCATTGCTAAATGAAAACAGTCCTCAACTAAAGACTTACCTGTTTTATCAGCAGTGGAACAGCTGCTAGCTTTCATGCAATGCCCTCATGTTTTTTTCACAAGTGCGCCTGGGTTTTTTGTTGTTGTTGTTATTGTTTTCTCTGAGACTCATTATATGCAGTTACACTACAATGCTATTCAATATGGTTATATTAGCATGCTAATTGAAATTTATAAAGCAATTGCCCTAGAGAATGCTGAAAGGTCCCTGATCCAGTCGTCGTTGCGTTAAAAGCATAACTAGCCAAGCGTAATTAAACCCTGTAACTTGGTTTCCATGCCAACAAGTCTACATCCCCTCTTGACTGTTTTCAATTTAAGACAAGATGAAATAATTCCTCCAAGGAGAAATCTTGGCAATTTCGATGTATTGGATTGTGCAAATTGATATTAAATAAAATGACCTATCAGACACCTCAAAACAAAACTTTGCGCCTTGGGTCAGGTTTTGATGCATGAACGCCAGTAAAACTAAAGTAATAATGTCTAAGTAAAAGTTTCAGGTTTTACAGATTGTTAGATTTTTAGAATTTCTCTTACATTTATTCCAGGTCTACACCATTCCTTCCAATCCAATCGAAATTTCATTCGGATGAGCACGGTTGGATCAGTTGATGCATTTACATGAAGACTTTTCAGGCCTATTGAGCCCTCAATCTGATTACAAATGGATTATTTGGTTGCATGTAAACATAGCTATTGATGCATACCTAGCACACTGTAAAAATCAGTTGTTGACTTTGTTAATGAATGTTTTATAGGAACTAAATGCCTTGGATTAACTTGGCACATACTGACAGTGTTGGCTATAGTAAATGCAGTAAACAGTCAGTATGCATGACAGAACAAACTGAAATTAATGCACTAAGATTAAATCCAAACTGTTTACTCATCAAGCTGTGTAACATCTGCCAGGAAGATCTGCATTCCTTTTAGCATAATGAGCTCAAATGATTGCTATATTGCTAGATCACCAAAAGGAGACTGGCTCATATTCTATCTATCTATCTATCTATCTATCTATCTATCTATCTATCTATCTATCTATCTATCTATCTATCTATCTATCTATCTATCTATCTAATGGGTAATTCCTCATTCATCAACCATATTTTTTCTGAAGGAAGATAAACAGATACCGTGAGGAAAGCCAAAACATTAAATGTCACTGATGTGTATTTACTGAGTAATCCACTATTTTAGTCAAAAATACAGTTTTCACCTGAGATTCAGAGCCAAATTAGAGGGGGGAAATGACTGGCAGCATCATTATATTATTTTTATGCAGAAATTGCTAGGTCTACTAATAAAATCCGCTGACTTTAGCAATCTTTGTTGTATTATGTGCCACTGGTGACCATTCAAAAATGGAGAAAAAACACCTTCACAAAGCACACAGAAGTTTTTTTCAAGTTTGCATGTCTATAATTTAAAAAGTATTAAAGATATCTTAATTCCCTTTTAGATATTGGGTCTTAAACATTTCTTTTGGTATCCTTATTTTAAGGCCCTGTATAGTTCAGTTCCAGAGATATTTAAAGCTCAATATGGCTCCATAAGTAATGTGTTAAATTTTACACATTTTACATGGTCAAAAACCAAATGTGGATCACTCTGCATATGTTTTTCTTTTAAAGAGAAATGTTTGAAGAACAAATAATGTTGAAACTGGAAATGATCTTGTTTCCTTCTGTCAAAACTACTGCATTGAACATACCTGTTTGAGTGCCATAAATACTATTTTTCCAATGTTTGCGTGCTTGTAACCCAAGAAGCGTTAACATATTTTAATGCCTTTTTTTAGATATTGGGTCTTAACAAACTGGCCTTTTGGCATCTTAATTTTTATGGCCCTATATGGTTCAGGTCATGCAAATTGACCCACATTTGGTATTTGACCACTGAAAATATGTACAATTTACCCCTGGGTCATACTGAAATTTCAATATCTCTGGAACTGAAAAATACCGGGCCTTAAAAATGAAGATCTCAAAAGAAAAGTTTGTTAAGACCCAGTATCTAAAAGGGCATTAAGATATCTTTAACAGTTCTTTAGTTACAGACATGTAAACTTTGGAGAAAAAACTTGAAAAGTGCTCTTTCCCAAATTTTTGAATGGTCACCATTGGCCCATAATGCAACAAAGATTGCTAAAGTCAACCATTTTTATGTACAGACCTACCCATATCTGTGTAAAAATAACATTATGATGCTACAATCTTTCTAAAGTCATTTTTACCCCCTGTAATTTGCCTCTGAATTGTCATTTTGACTCCCTTCTACAAAAAAGTGGATTACTCAGTAACACATTCATGACATTTAATATTTTGGCTTTCCTCACTATAGATCTTTCTTGAGAAAAAATATTAGCAAAATCAGAAATTTGAGCCGGGGAAGTTTTTGAAATTTGCTTGATTTGACATGGAATGATTCTAATAAATTCTCTCTATAAAATGTCCTCCTTAATACCAGCTACTTTTGACTTGCAAATTAAGTAGCAAGTACTAAAGGCTGACTGATGCATGGATGATAAATACATTTAAGTTCTATCCTAACTACCGGCTTCCATAAGAAATCATGTCACACATGAAAGAATACTACAACAAGATTTCATGGGGTCTCATAATGACATATGCCTATTTAGAGTGATCTGTGGTATAAAATGCCATGTTCTTCTCTACTACAGAGTATTTAATCTTTAATACTATGCAAGAGTCAGCAAGATGAGGGTTGACGTAAGTGCACACATTTAACCCACAGGAGTCAAAGTAAAAGTTAACAGTAGGATGAGGAAATAGTGGTTATAACAATTTGATATTCCATGGTCTGGCTCCTCCCCATGAAGCTGCGACTGAGTGACAGCATTGTCTCGGACAGGAAGCGCCCGTCAGCTGTCACATGTGATTTACAGGCAGGTTAAATATTTGTCAGCATTCGTCTGGAGAGGCTGCCTCAACCAATCACTGTTCTCAAGAAACATGCATTGTGCTACTGTTAAAATACAATAGGCTGGTGACTGCTGTGATGACAGGCATCAACCACTCTCTGTGAGAGAATCTCCCAGAATAAAATCACGCTGTGGATACAGATCACTGTGCTTTAACAGAGAGGGTTGCAAGTTAGTATAAATGCACTAACAAAACACAAATGCACACTTAATTTTATGAAATTACCCTAATGTTTCAGTCGCACCTTAATAATGATTTTATGATTTTAACACAAAGGTTGAGTGGCCAAATAACAATCTAAATGTCATTATATGTTAAGCATGAGAGATACTTGATATTTGGTTTATTATTAGTAGCATAACAGCATTGTGGATGCATTTTTATTTTAGGATTTTGGCTGGAGAATGTGCTAAATGTTGGGCAGTGAGCCAAAGTGATGAATGTACAATAACTAGCTGGTGGCAGCACTGTGAGGGTATGGGAGAGGAGAAGAACGATTTTCAGAGTGCTTGTTTACCAGACAGAATTTGTCAGATTTACATAGGTAGAAGTATTGGGCAAAATTCTGAGAATAAATACACTACCATTCAAAAATGTTTGGGACCAGTATTTTTTTTTTTCTTTAAAGAAGTCTATACTTTTATTTAGCAATGATATAATAAATCATTGAAATTGAGACATTTATAATGTCTTTCTTAATAGATTTCTATTTCCAATAAATGCTATTCTTCTTTGAACTTACTATTCATCGAAGAATTCCGTTGTATGCTAGTTTCCCTAAAAAATATTATGAAAGCACAACTGTTTTCAACATTGATAATAAAAAGTTATTTAAAAAGTTAAAAAGTAAAAGTTAAATATTTAAATATCACGATTATCGCCAAGTATCGGTATATCGCGACACCCCTAAGTAACACGATAAAGATATACCGATATTTGGCGATAATCGTGATATTTAAATAATGAAATATCTTTATCGTGTTACTTAGAGGTGTCGCGATATACCGATACTTGGCGATAATCGTGATACTTAAATAATGAAATATCGCAACACCTCGAATTAACACGATAAACATATTTTATAATTTTAAATATCATGATTATCACCAAATATCAGTATATCACAACACCCCTAATTAACACAATAAAGATATTTCATAATTTAAATATCACGATTATCACCAAATATCGGTATATCGCGACACCTGTAATTAACACGCTAAAGATATTTCATTATTTAAATATCACGATTATCACCAAATATCGGTATATCGCGACACCTGTAATTAACACAATAAAGATATTTCATAATTTTAAATATCACGATTATCTGCAAATATCGGTATATCATGACACCTGTAATTAACACGATATAGATATTTCGTTATTTAAATATCACGATTATCGCTAAATATCGGTATATCGCAACACCCCTAATTAACACGATAAAGATATTTCATAATTTTAAATATCACGATTATCGCTAAATATCGGTATATCGTGACACCTGTAATTAACACGATAAAGATATTCCATTATTTAAATATCACAATTATCGCCAAATATCGGTATATCGCGACACCTGTAATTAACACAATAAAGATATTTCATAATTTTAAATATCACGATTATCTGCAAATATCGGTATATCATGACACCTGTAATTAACACGATATAGATATTTCGTTATTTAAATATCATGATTATCGCTAAATATCGGTATATCGCAACACCCCTAATTAACACGATAAAGATATTTCATAATTTTAAATATCACGATTATCGCTAAATATCGGTATATCGTGACACCTGTAATTAACACGATAAAGATATTCCATTATTTAAATATCACGATTATCGCCAAATATCGGTATAACACGACACCCCTAATTAACACGCTAAAGATATTTCATAATTTTAAATATCACGATTATCGCCAAATATTGGTATATCACGACACCTGTAATTAACACGATAAAGATAGTTCATAATTTTAAATATCACAATTATCGCCATTTCACAAAACCGGTATATTGCAACACTCCAAATTAACACAATAAAAATATTAAATTATTTAAATATCATGATTATCGCCAAATATCGGTATATCGCGACACTCCTAATTAACACAAAAGATATTTCATTATTTAAATATCACAATTATCGCCAAATACTGGTATATTGCGACACTCCTAATTAGGATAAATATATTTATTTATTTGAATATCCTGAATATTGTCAATACGATACATCGCAGCACCCGTAATTATTGCAATAAAGATACTTCATTATTTAAATACACCCCTACTTTCAACAAAACAAAGCAAGTCCTCTCACAGTAAAACAGCAAAGCAACAGGATGACTGAGAGAAGATGATATGTGACCCTGGACCACAAAACCAGTCATAAGGTTAAATTTGACAAAACTGAGATTTATACATCACATGAAAGCTCAATAAATAAGCTTTCTATTGATGTATGGTTTGTTAGGATAGGACAATATTTGGCCGAGATACATCTATTTGAAATCAGAAATCTGAGGATGCAAAAAAATCAAAAATACTGAGAAAATCACCTTTAAAGTTGTCCAAATTAGGTTCTTAACAATGCATATTACAAATCAAAAATTACATTTTGATATATTTACAGTAGGAATTTTACAAAAAATCTTCATGGAACATGAACTTTACTTAATTTCTTAATGATTTTTGGCATAAAACAAAAATCAAAAATTTTGACCCATACAATGTATTTTTGGCTATTGTTACAAATATACCCCAGCGACTTAAGACTGGTTTTGTGGTCCAGGGTCACATATGGCTAATTGACAGGAAATGTCACTCGACAGAGTGAATCGCATAAATCCAGCCCACATCTTTGTTACTATGGAAACAACCCAGTTCCTCTGTGCAAAAGGTCTAGGTCAAAAAAGGTCAGGGGTCAACAAAGTTGAAGAGGATCAGGGGTTAACGTGATGCGTTAGGGCTGTCAGATTGTGAAAATAGTTGCCATGGCAACACTTCCCCAAACAGTCAAAGAGCACTTAGGGGACAACATGCGATGAAGGTTTCTATTTGACTGTACAGCAGCCCATCTCGTTGATTTAAAAAGTCATTAAATGTGTATGAGGATATGTCTGTTGAAAGATGCAATGACAAAGAGACACGAGAAGAGCTACAGTACATCCTAACACATACACTCTGACACACAAGCAAACAAACCCCGGAAAACGGACGTCACACTAACGTTTTAAGACACGTATGAAGTTTGAATGAGCATCGCCACAGCACTGTCAGTAGTAAAACCTGAGTCGAAGAGATAGCTTGACATGGTTTTTATAGCTCAGGTGAGATGCATGTATAGATTAAATCACATCTAAAGCCTAAATCACATATCTCTAATAAAACTTAAACCTAAACCAACTTGATAGGGCTTCCAAAACCGCATTATTGGGGATGAGAAAATGTATTTAGTGCAATTTTCTTTGTAAACGCACCCACTTTTTCAATGGTTTTTGTTACTATCAGATTTCACAATGATTCACTGATTATAAAGAGAAGTGCAGAGGGCTTTTTAAACATATTGGTAATGCTTTCTGTGTTATTATTCCCCTTAGCACACCAAAAGATCTGTTGAGACCAATTTAGAAAGCTCTTTGAATTGTGTGAGAAATATAATAAAACAGTTTTGAGTGCGGCTTGTTTAATCAGTCTGTTTTATAATGTACTATTTGATTAATTAATGAGTGATGACTCACAGATTTAACCTACTAAACATCATTCAAATGATGTGAGGCTACCTAGTGCATAATAGCAGCATACTGCTAATATTATTACCTGTACAATTCTCTCTTCTTCATAATTTGGCCAATAGAACTGATACACCACATTATAATGCAGTGGAGAGTTTTATATCCTGCATTTTGGCACGGAAACAAGAAAGTACTCTTATTTTTTCATAGTGAAAGAGAGGGAGAGTGAGCGAAAGAGTGCTGGAGAGCAGAATGTACATCACCATGCAAGTGTCAGTGCTGATGGCAGCTAAGTGCACTGATAGCTATGCACAGTTTTACTTAATCATGTAATGAGAATGGTGAAAGGGGGCAAACCCTGAGAGCAGCTGCCACAGGAAATTAACACGAATTAAGAGCTTTTTTCAGATATACAGCAACAAAATATAGCCATCGACATGTGCCCACCAATAAAATGATAATAAGAGGTTCTTTAAAAAGTGTTGGGTCACTACTTTCGGGTTGTTTCTTTAAGGCACAATTAGCAAAAATGTATTTAAAGATAATGCATAGCCAGCTGGTCATTATAAAGCACTAAATCTTATGGGGGTTTTTTGGCAAATCTTTATGAAGTAGAATGAAAAATGACACTGTAATAATCCCATACTAATGCTGAACATTAAAAAAGGACATTTTGAAGATATTTCAACTATTTTGTCTAATGAAAGTCAGTGGGGTCCAAAACAACACTAGACTCCAGAATGTCAATGCATTTCAATACAAAAAAAAGTTATTGATGACAGATTTTAAATTTTTGAAATGAATATACAGCTTAACAGTCATTATTAAAGGGATAGTTCACAAAAAATGAAAATTCTGTCAGAAATTTAGTTTCAAACCTGTAAGACCTTTGTTAATCTTCAGAACCACTGATGTCACATGGACTATTTTAACCTACCTGATCTCATGACGAAAAGTACCTGTGGGAACTTTTTCGTAAGAGGTGAAATACACTGTAAAAATAAAAAAAAGTTGTTTCAACTTAAAAAAGTAAGTGTTCATGCTGCATTCAATTTTTAAATATAGTCAACGTAAAATGTTAAGTTGTACTACGTGACAACTATGATTACAGCTCCATATGTTTTGTTTTGCTTTCCTTGGGTACGAATCCTGTGAAAAAAATTACTCACGATGAAAC
Organism: Garra rufa; assembly: GCF_049309525.1. Lineage (NCBI taxonomy): Eukaryota > Metazoa > Chordata > Actinopteri > Cypriniformes > Cyprinidae > Garra > Garra rufa. The sequence continues at coordinate 26,626,608 of NC_133382.1, read as the reverse complement.
AGCTGAAAGATTAGAGGACGAAAAACAAGCTATAGCGACATGTTTCCGATTGTGTTTTTACATCACATTCGCTTTCGGGTTACTATCGGTGGTACGTTATTTTAAAACATCACGGAGCATTAGAGTTATAGCACCACTCAATGGACATTTCAAGTTATAACTGAGGTTACACATACAAAACCAACGTCACATAAAATCAGGGCTCGAAATTGCGACCGTTTTGGTCGCATATGCTCCCAAAATTTAATCTGCGCGACCTCAAATTATGTTTGGAAGCGTTTGTGCGAGTGCGAGAATTTGTTGTGGTGCGACTTGGTTTCTTTTCAAAACTTTCACTAGCCTAACTAATGCACAGACTGCTGTGAGCTGATGCAGTGACAGGTTTGCCGTTCTCTCCAACATAACCATTTAAACTTCTAAACTATTACCTTTAATGAGGGGCGGACTGGCCATCGGGAGAACCGGGACAATTCCTGGTGGCCTGGCAGCCAATTTGGCCCGCTGCCATTTTTTTATTTATATTTTATTTTCATATATATATTGTTGTTGTTGTTTCTGTTGCCTGCCGAATGTACTAAAGTGATTATTTCCAAATTCGCCATTCAATAATAATACTCTAATAAATCGTAATCCGGTTTGTCTTGACTGACAACGCAATTCGCCATGCGCACGCTCCGCCCATCCGTGCGTCCGCCAAAAGAATGCAAGACTCGAGAATGGAGAGCCCAGGTGGAGCAGAGAGTCGAAACTGTCCTGTTCAGTACTTCATTTACAGGTCAGATACATCTGTAAATAGACTATTGTAGTTTTGTTTTCTTAGTTAAGCATTAAACTGCTTGCAAATATTATCAATTGCAGCACTATGCTGCAAAATTAACAAAATGGCATAATTTTGTAAAGAGTAGGAATTTAGCAGACAAATATTCACATTTTATAACACGTTTAGAGGGAGCTAAGGCTAACAACAATACAACCCTTACAAAAATTAACCATGTTTTCACTAAAAACCAAAAACCATTGTTACTATAGTTAAACTATGGTAACCACAAATTAAAAAAGGTTTTGCTACACTTTATGGTATTTGTAGTAAAACTCTGGTTATACAAATTGTAATCAAAATGCCAAAAAAAAAAACTATTACTATTATACTTTCACCATAGGCCTAATTAAACCATGGTTAATTTTCCTAAGGACAAAACATGAAAAAAAAATTCAGTATTAGGATTTTACTAAAGATATATTCAAGATGTAGCTATTATTGTAGGCCAACAGTTTTGACATTTGGGCAAGAAAAAACAATAGCACATGGTCCTAATGTAATACTTACATTTTTATAAAAAAGGTAAATGGAAGTTCAAGAGATAATTAATTATTTTGCGTGGCACCAGCCAATGGATTATACTTTTTATGTGATAATAATAATGGCTTTACAAAAAAAAATATTGTCCATGGTTTCAGAATTTGTTGTGGGTTTTTGGGATGGCCTGGATGAGTGTGAGATTTCCCGGCCTGAAATTTTGTCCCAGTCCGCCCCTGCCTTTAATGCAGATTTGAGATATTAGCCGTCAATCACTCCCTGTCACTGACACTGCGCTCCGCTAAACTAGGACTTTTTTTCCCTCTCAACCAACCTCTGTTTCGGATTTGCACAAACTGCATTGCAATTAATGGCTTGTGATATGACGATTTTTGATTGTGGACAATTAAAAGGTCTCCACAATCTGCTTTTGAAGAAATATTTCTTTTACTGTTTCGTACAGCGCACATTCTGTCAGATACAATTCTGGCGCCTTCGTCTCAATGTACTGTACAACGTGGCATACATTCACATCAAATGATAACTCAGCGGCCGAGTTCCACTCACACAGGGGCGTAATTTCCACTGAGGACACGCTTTTCAAAATCCCTTTTGTGTCCTCCCACTTTTAAATGGTTTTATTAAAGTAATCGCTTGTATTGTAGATTGCACGCTCAGCGCCGGCGACAGTTTCGCGCGATAGTTAAACAAAACCAAAAGTAAAACCCGCACGCGCATTTAAAAGCTATATTAATAACCCACGTTTAGAGAGCAACTTACCAATGCGCGCAAATTAGGCTACATAAAATATCTAGGCTGTTATTATTAGTATGTGGGCTATAATAAGATGTGTGGTTGTCTATAGCTCTGTATCATGCTTGAAAAGTTCGGTCTCTTATTTGCACTTTAAATATTGAAAGAGTAGCATACTTTCATTATAGCTGCATTCATTGTCTACATGACTAAGAAAGAACAGTTTATTTGTTTGTTATTTATACTGTATATTGTTTAAAAATGCAGTGGTTGTCTCTAATTTAAATGGCTGTACCTATAAAAGAGAAAATAATCATCTTTTTCATGTACTCATATTTTCATTCATTCTTGTCCCTTACTTAAGGCGTAAAATAAATATATAAAAAAGGCTTTCAGAATCAGCCCATTTGCTTGTAAAACATTGGCAATCAGAATCGGCCAAGAAGAATCAAGATTGGCACATTACTAAAAATAAATTGGGTGCTCCTAAATTTTTTTTGGTGCTCCTAACTTTTTGAAGTTGGGAGCACCAGTGCTACCAAGTAAAAAGTTAATTTCGAGCCCTGAAAATGCACCATATGTACGTTCATCTGTTCCAGAAAAAAAATTAACACTCTTTTAGCACCACTCAGTGGACATTTCACATTGAATGTGTCACGAAACGTACATGGTGGTACGCATTTTGAGTCTTGCGAAGGAGTTCCCATATAGGTACATTTTCAACATGAGATCAGGTTGATTTTAACATTGTCCTTATTACTTTTCTGGGCCTTGAAAGTGCCAGTTGCGTAGCTGTCTATGCAGAAAACTCTTGGATTTCACCAAAAATATCTTAATTTGAATTACTGATGACAGATTTTTTATTTTTGATGATGAAAATACAGCTTAGCAGTCATTATTAAAGGGATAGTTCACCAAAAAATGAACATTCTGTCATTAATTACTCACCCTCATGTCATTTCAAACCTGTAAGACCTTTGTTCATCTTTAGAACACAAATTAAGATATGTTTTTATGAAATCTGAGAGCTTTCTTACTCTTCATTAGCCAGCAACGCACACATTCAACACATTCAAGGCCAAGAAGAGTAGTAAGGACATCAGTAAAGTAGTTCATGTCACATCAGTGATAAAAATGGTTGAATAGAGTCGTTATTTTGTTTTTCTGTCCACACAAAAGTATTCTCGTAGCTTTATAAAATTACAGTTGAACAACTGATGTCACACAGACTATTTTAACATACCCGATCGTATTTTAACATACCATACCGTACCTGTGGGAACTTTTTCGCTTTTACGTCACATTCGCTTTTTTCATATCGGGTAGGTTTAGGTATAGTGCAGATGGTACATTATTTTAAAACATCACAGAGCATTAGAGTTATAGCGCCACTCAACGGACATTTCAAGTCAGAACTGCGGTGACATGTACAAAACCAACGTCACATAAAACATACCATATTATGTACATTCATCTGTTCCAAAAAAAAATATTTAGCACCACTCAGTGGACATTTCACATCGAATATGTTACGAAATGTACAAAGCGGTATTTTGCGTCTTGTGAAAATTTCCCACAGTCCTTACTACCTTTCTGATCCTTGAACATGTCAGTTGCCTTGCTTTCTAAGTAGAAAACTGTTGGATTTTGGTTAAAAAATATCTTAATTTGTGTTCCAAAAATTAATGAAAATCTTATGGGGGTGGAAAGACATGAGGGTGAGTAATTAATGACAGAATTTAGATTTTTGGCTGAACTATCCCTTTAAGAATATATGACCACAGAAGTGACCTAACCCTGACCCATCAAAATCTAATATTTTATCGAGCAATGTAATATCTATTAATTCACCTGTATGTTTAAAACACATTTTCTGCACTAAAATCATAGCTTGCTGCTTAGTGAACTACCCAATATTCTTCACGAGTCATTAGCGCATCTTTGAAACTCTCACTCTGCAGCGCAGTACTCAACAGCTGATCAGATAATCTATTGATTTGTGAGGAGCTTGTTAACTAGTTAAGCCATATTATAGAGCAGTGCTAGAGCCTCTGTGGGATTTCTCTCATAGGTGTGGGAGAAGTGTTATAGATTAGATATTTTCACACACATAAGCATTACTGTGTGTGAAGTGTGAACGCATTATTATTATGTCCTAGCATTTAGTTCACTAAACTATCAAATTAAGTTGTATTCCTTCAAAAATGCAGTTGACAGCAGCATGGTAATTAAGAAACAACATCTGTTCCTGTTGTTATGAGGTCAAAATCCAGTACAAACTGTGGCATTAGGTAAAGCTCAAAAGTGCACAGAGGTGCTAAAAGGTTGTGACATAATGCCAGAGGGCCAGATTTTGTCTTTTAAACATCATTTGGTTACAGAAAGAGAGAGTTAACCAGTGCATGATGTGCAAATATGCAAATGACACTACTGGACACTTTACAGTGTCCTGAGACACTGTAATGATCAGTTGTACAAATGTGAAGGAAAATACCAGTTTATGTTCAGAAACATATATCAGTGAATATTTTATAGATTCAGAAGCAATAACTACAGTGCTTGGTGTATATGTATTAGACAGTCATTGGATAGAAGGATTTCCTGACATCCAGAAGATCAGGTTCATGCAAGTCCTGGACAGTCATTCCAACACAAACTCTAATGCCCTCAATTCAAGGTCTGTGCAGAAAGCCTTCGGCTCAGCTCTGTTAATTAAATTAGTCTCAACCTCGGAGCATGCAGCGAGGCAATGAGGGAACATTAGTTATTTTATCTTGATGCGTCTCCCTTCTGTCTCTCCCTGGTGTTTTAATTGGAGGATGGGGAGAGTGAACAAAACTGTTGTTTTTAACACTATATCTGGCAGATTCTACAGGAGGGTCAGCTGACATTTAAAAAGATCTCATCGACTGGCTTTTTTTTTTCAGCTCTAGATGCAGTGAGTCACAGAACAGGATGGTCATCATTAGATCATCCAGGAAATTCATTGCTAAATGAGATTATTCCATTTGCAACAATGAGTCTAGTCTCACTTATAGATCTCCCACAGTCATTTACTCACCGCCTGACGTATGTCGCACTTGAAAATGGAAAGTGCATTTCTGATTGGCTAATATTTACAAGTAGAACTGTATAATTGCTCTTTTTTCATATACACACTTTAAAAACAGATTACTGGATTTCTGCTTTCTAATTTCATGTTTAATTCAATGTGTTACTTGCCATTTATTTGTAATTAATTGAGAAACCAGCAATTTCTGAGTGAAAAGTGAGTGTTTCTACTCCAATTGTTATACTTGAAGAATGTCTTTTATTAAACAAGGCTGCATTAATTTGATCAAAAGTCAAAAGACATTTATAATGTTACAAAAGATTTATATTTCAAATAGATGCTGTTCTATTTAACTTTCTTTTAATTAAAGAAAAACAAAAAAATCTATTTTTGAAGGATCGTGTGACACTATACCTACGGAAGCCCGTTTCCGCCACTGAATTAAAAAAAAAAAAAAAAAAAAGGTTATTGCAACTTTTTTCCCACAATTCTGACTTTTTTTGCGAGTTTATATCTAAATTCTGAGAAATAAAGTCAGAACTGCATGATTTAAACTTGCAATTGTGAGAAAAGTCATAATTGTAAGATGAAGTCGCAATTTCGAGTTATAAAGTCAAAATTGTGATTTAAAGTCAGAATTGCAAGATATAAACATGCAATTCTGAGAAATAGTTAGAATTGCATGATATAAACTTGCAATTGCGAGTTATGAAGTCAGAATTTACTTTTTTTGCAATTGTGATATTTTATCTCACAATTCTGACTTTTTCACACAATTGTTTAAAAGTTTATATCATGCAATTCTAACTATTTCTCAGAATTGCATGTTTATATCTTGCAATTCTGACTTTATAACTCACAATTTCAAGTTTATATCTTACAATTCTGACTTTAAATCACACAATTCTGACTTTATAACTCAATTTCGAGTTTTTATCTTACAATTCTGACTTCATAACTCACAACTGCGACTTATCTCACAATTCTGACTTTTTTTCCTCGCAATTGCGAGTTTATATCATGCAATTCTGACTTTATTTCTCAGAATTGTGAGTTTATATATTTAATATATATTAATTCTTAGAAAAAATGGCAGAATTGCGAGTTTGTATCAAGCAATTTTGAGAAAAAAAAAATTGTGAGATAAAAAGTCAGAGGAAAAAAGTTTTTATTTCTTATTCAGTTGCAGAAACAGGCTGTGACTTACCATTACCCTAATTATTTTTTTCCCAAGACAATTCTTGTGCTAATCGGATAATTTCAGCTAATCCGGCCCTGACATTAAAACAAAACAAGTTGATTTCTGTCCATATCTCTCAGATGGTTGTTCCTGTTAAGTCCAGCTAGAAAATCAGCAAAAAGGAATGAACTTCATCCGTAGTTAAAATTCTGGCTACCTGAGCCTACACTCAGTGTTGTTGTTGTGAAAATATGAGGTGAGTCCTCCAAGAGGTTTATAGTAAGTGCAACAGCATTACTTCCTGCACTCCGGTGGTACCCACAGTGTTCTGCATGTTCCCATCAGTTCTGTTCAATTCATCCAATGCAAGAAACATGTCTCAGCTAGTTACCTTTGCAAGTCCAGCACATAGTTTAAGGGGATCCGCTGTCAGCATCTATCATTAGACATGTCATACGCGATCAGTCATATAAATCTCTCCATCGCTCTCTATCTGCATCAGCTTGTTCCCGTCTGCATTTATATATGCTGTTTGCAAATATAAATAAATACATTTCTGGGTCAGTACAAAGAGTCAGCATAAGGGCAAGTGCTCAGACATTAGCATGATCAAAATCCGGTTTTGTGCTTTTCCAAAAATAACAGCACAGCCACCCTGACAGAATGTGTGAGCTCGAGTGTGTGAGCAGACATCTATGTAATGTTATGCATGAAATAACATCAACCCATTCTCTCTCTTAGGACTCGCTCCTACAGAGAGACGGGGTAATGGGAGCAGCCCATGTCTCTTCGCCTTTCTCCTTACAGAGGTCAAACTCTTCCTTCGGTGCTGCTCTAAGAAACAAAAGGTCTAAAAGCGACAGAAAAACAACGCCTGCAACCCATTTTGCTTATGTAATCTGATGTATTTCCAAGTGAACTAGCATATTCAAACACGTAAGGCATTACATCATTTTATCAACTGGGAAATGGATGGTGAAAAGTGGGCATTACGTAGCAGAATGAACAGTTGCATAAAGCAATGTTCTGGATTCAATACGAATTAAGCTCAATCAGCAACATTTGTGGCATAATGCTGATTATCAGAAAATGAATTTCCACTTGTCCCCTATTATCTTTTTATATTTAATATTAATAATAATAACCTGCCCAATTTCTACTTAAAAGTACCCCAATAGCCAAAAATCGCATTCCGGGGGTTAAAACACACGTTTTTGGCAGGATTCACCTGGTAAAATTCGCATTCCAGGGGCTAAATATCACTTTATTGGGGTTGTTTCAATATTGATATGAAAAACAACCTACGGTGCCAGTGTTTAAGTAGCCCAATTCTGCGAGCTCCGATTTGCCTGTGATTTCGGGCATTTGTCTGCGATTTCTCAAAACCTGTTGGCGAGTCAAAATCGGGGCTAAAATCATGCAGTCTGAACATGGCATTAGCAACACTGAACATGATTTTAGAGTAAAACATGTGCTTATGAACCTTAATGCTGCAAAGCCTAAAACATATGCAAAATGATAATTTAAACAGCTTTACAGCTTAAATAATACATGACTTAATGGGTCCTTTCTATGGCAACTTAACCAGAGCTCCTTGACTTATATTTTTGATTTTGCTAATATTTTTTTCTGAAGAAAGATATACATAGTGATGAAAGCCAAGATATTAAATATCATGGACGAATATTTACTGAGTAATCCACTATTTTGTAGAGATTCAGAGTCAAATTACATGGGGGTAAAAATGACTTCCCAAAGATGGCAGCATCATAATGTTATTTTTACACAGAGATTGGTATGTCTGTTAATAAAATATGTTGACTTTAGTAAATCTTTGTTGCATTATGTGCCAATGTTGACCATTCAAAAATGGGAAAACAGCACTTTTCAAGTTTTTCTCCAAAGTTTGCAAAGTTTGTAATGCCCTTTTAGATATTGGATCTTAACAAACTATCCTTTTGGCATCTTTATTTTTAATATCCTATGAGATCTGGTTCCAGAGATATTGGAATTTCAATATGGCTCCAGGTATAAATCGGTAAAAAGTACAAACATGGGTCAGTTTGCAAAAATATGATACTTACTTTTTTTACAGAGGAATGTCTGAAGAACAAATAATGTAATGTAATCTTGTTTTCTTCTGTCAAAACAATTGCATTGAACATACCTGTCTGAGTGCCATAAATATTATTTTTCCAAAGTTCGCATGCCTATAACTCAAGAAGTATTGCAATTAAATTAAATATATTGCAATATGATTTCAAATTCTAGTTGTTAATAAACTTTTCTTTTGGAATCCTAATTTTCAAGGCCCTACATCATTCAGTCCCCGATATATGGGGATCTCAATGAGGCTCCATGTCCAGATTGTTGAATATTACCCATTTTCAATGGTTAAAAACCAAATGTTGGTCACTTTGTCTACAGCTGATACTTATTTTATTTAAGAACGATGTCTGAAGAAGAAATAATGTTGAAAAAAGAATTGAATCTAGTTTCCCTCTATCAAAACAATTTACTCCCAGAGCCATACTGATATTTCAATATCTCTGGAACCGGACCATTTTTGAATGGTCACCACTGGCACATAATGCAACAAAGATTGCTAAAGTCAACTGATTTTACTAACATACATACCAATCTCTGTGTAAAAATAACTTATGACTTTTTACCCTCCTGTAATTTGATCCTAAATCTCAGCTAAAAACTGCCATTTTGACCTCCCTCTACAAAATTACTCAGTAAATACTCACCCATGATATTTAATATTTTGGCTTTCATCGCTATACATCTTTCTTCAGAAATATAAAAATATTGGTTGATTTGACACAGAATGACCATAACGCAATTTTTTAAATAAGATCCTCCAAATATTGGTCCCTTTTACTTCCTTTTGTTTATAGAAAACAAGGGGCATGCTGAAATTATTTTTGTGGTATTTTTGTGATTCTTCCACAAATGCTGTTAAGCTTAATTTAGCTTAATTTGTTTTCAACCTGGTATATTCCTGTTAATATCCTATAGCCTGTATTGCCTACATAATGTTAAAATGAAAACCATTTCAGAGAAAGAGTTATAGTATAGTACATTTTGATTAAAGGTTATTAAGTATTTTTTATAAATGCATGCATCAATCATTCACAATAAGACCAAGAGCATGCATCGATAGTAAACAGGGTCATTTGGATTCCGCATTCTGCGTATATTGTTATAATGGTTTCTATTTATATAACAAGACCCTTTACAGTCATTAAAAATCAAACTGTGTGGACTCCTGAAACATCATGATTTGATCTGTAAACATCCATGAAATCAATGTTTCACAGCCTAGGAAAAATCCTCACAGTTCTAGTGAGGCAATTACAGCGACTTAATGTTACACAGCTCAGATTTCTTTTCATTAACACAGAAAACAATACCATGAGCCAACGGCCATCTATGCTAAATCTATTTAGTATAAACAACCCTATGAAATGCTTTTATCACCCAGGCAGCTATGCATCCTCATATGAATCAACATTTACAGTGCAGAACCGCACTGACTTCCTTCTAATTAGTAATGTCCTGCTCAACGCTGCCTGCACGACCCCTCTGGAGAATGTGTGCATCGTACCACACAAGCTAGAATGACAGCGGAAGATATATCCATGGAAACAGGGCTCTCCACGCTTGGGCCCCCTGGCCCTTCATATATGCACTCGCTGCCCACGGACTTGCTTAGTGTGTTTAAATGTGCACGTGCATGTGTGTGCGCCATTGCCGGACAACCGAGTAGATGGCCTAGATTTACAGCGTGCCAAAGAACACCACTCCCTGTGTGGAAGCAGTGTGCTCTGAAGCGTAGTGCCCTGAGAACCGCACCACACTTTTCATCATTCACACACACCCCTCTCTATCCCTTGCTGTTTCTTTTCCATTTTTCCTTCATGTTCATTCTCCTAAGTGCCTTATTTTGCATTTATGAACACGTGATACATTGGAAATAGGTCAATGTGTTAATAGTACCAGATAGCAGAGCAATACTACAATGCTTACAGTGCTAACCTAAGATTTACCCTTTTCCATCACGCATTGTTGTAATGCAGGTCTCATAGTCATCTGTGGCCGAAGTGTATATGAAGATCTGCATGCCATTACAAATGTAGCGAAAAATACGAGCTTTATGACATTTACAGTCCCTGTACGGTAAGTGCAAAACAGACATTTATGGCGCACTGCAGTTATGCGTCTAAAAGCTTCTGAGAATGTACATGTATAATAGTTATTCTTGCATTTGTGAATCTCTTCTCATAAAAACCAGGAGATGAATATTCATGAAGACCCTTAGGGATAGATTGCTGCGTGTCTGAAAACTAAAAATAAAATGGGAAAAAAAGATACAAATGTGCTGGGACTGAGTCCTACACCTTATGTGAACCCTGTATGCTATGGCAATCACATTATACACTCCTCCATATACAGCTTCATGGGATGATATGTACCAGTTAGCATCTACTGGCACAGGAAATTATCTTGCCAAACTGAAAATAATGGCTGAAAATATTCTTGCACTGTGTCTAGCCAAAAAAACTGCCTCTAATGATTGCACCTTCCACTTGAGCTTAGAGTTTTCCTATCTGCCAACATACCAACTCAGTGAAACACATCGATGACTGACTAGTTGTCATATTGTACTTTAGGTAGGCCAATTGTTTGGTAGATATATTTTTCGAGAGTTTCAGAGAGAAACTTTTTCTAACCAAGTCTTACATAAAAGCTACTGAACATTTTCCCCACTATTGCTCCTGAGATGATGTTCAATAAACACATGCTGTTGGTGGGTCAAGTTGTCACAATGGGAACCTGATGTTAATAAGACTATAGACAAATTTGGAGTAGACATCACAGTTATGTCACTTGCAGCTGCACATTGTGGTGTGGAAATGGATAAAATCCATGAAATAAAAGAACAAAATGTATTGTTGTGCATTTGGATCATTTTATAAAACACTGTCATCAAAGACGCCATATGAAGCTAAACACAAATGTTTTAACTGACAGACTATGGATGAAACCTGCTATGATTACTCTACTTTTAAAGCATTAATTTGATTTAAACCATTTGTCTACATAATACCCTGCTGAAAAAAACATCTAAAACCAGCCCAGGCTGGTTGGCTGGTTAATCTGGTCAACCAGGCTGGTTTTAGCTGGTCATAGCTGGTCAGCAGGCTGGTTTTAGAGGGGTTTTGGCCACTTTCCCAGCCTGGCCAGCTAAAACCAGCCAAATGTATGTTCTAAAAGTAGAGTAATCATAGTCTGTCCATAGTCTGTCAATTAAAACATTTGTGTTTAGCTTCAAATGGCGTCTTTGATGACAGTATTGATGACAGACCACCAGCTACTTCCAGCTTAAACCAGCTTAAACACCAGTCATCCAGCCTAGTTCATTGGGGACATACTATACTAGCTCTACAGTTACATCATGAAATATTATTTAAAACTATAACATTTTACATAACATTTACCTATTTTATATCACAACTCTGACTATTTTGCTCGCAAATGCAAGTTTATATCTTCTAGTTCTGACTTCATAACTTGATTATGACTCAACAATAGCGAGTTTGTTCATTCTGAGGGAAAAGCAAGAGGTGTGGGATTCTGAGCCAAGAAGAGTTGATTTTTCTTTTTTTGTGAGATATAATCAAAGCCACAATTTTGAAATATAAACTCAAATTTACCTCTTTTTTATTATTTTATTCCATGGCTTAAGTAGACT
>NC_133382.1:26500166-26614065 GCF_049309525.1 Garra rufa | reverse complement strand
CTCCTCACAGGCAATCTTTACCACATTCGGTAAACAAGACGCAAGATGGCGCAAACCATCGAGAGAGCGAGACCGCGGCGCGGACACTTGAAAGGTCTCTCTCATCCAGCTCTGTGTGTCTTTTCCCTGTTCCTTGTGTTTCCGAGCAATGTTTTCGATTAATTTTCGCGCTTGTTCAATGTAAAAGTAATAGCCATACTGAACTCCTCCCAGGCCATCTTTACCACATCTTTACCACAGATGGTGCAAACTTGCGTTTGTTCTGTATGTCCAAAGTAGTGCTGGTAATAAAATGAGACCACTTAAAGGGATAGTTCACTCAAAAATATAAATTTGCCCATTTTTTACTGAACTTCTTTCAGACGAATCCAATCGGAGTTATAGGCCTATTAAAAAAATTATACTGGCACTTCTAAGCTCTATCATGGCAATAGGTGGATGTTTCTCTTCATCAGTCCATAGCAAGTCCAATAAAATGCATCCATTCATATTAAAAAAAAGTGTCTCACACAGTTTCGGGGGATGAATAAAGGCCTACTGTAGCGAATCAATGCGTTTTTTATAAGAAAAAAATCCATGTTTCAAACATAATAATCACTTTAATCTAGCTTGCAGCAACTGTTGTAGACGGAAGCTGCTCCAGGTGGATGACGTTGGACGTCGGTGTTGTGCATGCGCCAGTGAGTCTCGTGAAAACCAACGTTTGTTTACAGGAGCAAAGGAAGCAAAGTTTCCTTACTTTAGCAAAGGAAAACCAGGTTCCTGTTGGTTTATATCGAAATCCTCTGACATTTTTCAAATCCTTGTTTTGTACTTCTAATTTGTGACTGTTTTTTTGTTGTCAAGCTAGAATAAAGTGATTATTACATTTAAAACATTGATATTTTTCTTACATTCATGACAGGAGGCCTTTATTAACCCCCCAGAGTCATGTGAGGCACTTTTTTATTATGGATGGATGCACTTTATTGGACTTGTTTTGTACTGATGAAGAGAAACACCCGTCTACTGCAAGCGCTTTGAAATGTCAGGATCATTTTTAATATAACTCCGACTGGATTTGTCTGAAGTCATATACACCTAGGAATAAATAATGGGCTAATTTTCATTTTGCGTTAACTAACCCTTTAAAGGAGTAGTTCACTTTTTTAGAACAAAAATTTACAGATAATGTCATCCAAGATGTTCATGTGTTTCTTTCTTCAGCCGTAAGGAAATGATGTTTTTTGAGGAAAACATTTCAGGATTTCTCTCCATATAATGGACTTTTATGGTGCCCCCGAGTTTGAACTTCCAAAACGCAGCTTCAAAGGGCTCTAAACGATCACAGCCGAGGAAAGAAGGGTCTTATCTAGCAAAACGATCGGTTATTTTCTAAAAAAAAAATGTACAATTTATATACTTTTTAATCTCAAATGCTCATCTTGTCTAGCTCTGTGTGTACTCTGTGTAGAGATGAAAAAGTATATAAATAGTAAATGTTTTTAGAAAATAACTGATCGTTTTGCTAGATAAGACCCTTCTTTCTCGGCTGGGATCATTTAGAGTCCTTTGAAGTTGCATTTAAACTGCATTTTAGAAGTTCAAACTCAGGGGCACCATAGAAGTCCATTATATGGAGAGAAATCCTGAAATGTTTTCCTCAAAAAACATCATTTCCTTACGACTGAAGAAAGAAAGACATGAACATCTTGGATGACAAGGAGGTGAGTACATTATCTGTAAATTTTTGTTCTGAAAGTGAACTACTCCTTTAATGTCGCAATCAAGCAATTAGTATAAAATATGCTAATAATAGTAATAAAACCCTTTTAAAAGTTTTTTGAACATGCATTAAGTTTGTAGCACTACCAATAGGAGGGCATACTGTTACACTATTATGCTGTCACAGTTGTGCCCACCATTAAAGAGCTCTTGCCTATAAATTCTCACAGTAAATAAATGATGTATCTACAAAAATGTATAAGGTAACTTGAAAATGAAAAGCCTGACTAAGGCAATTCAGCTCCAGTGTGCATTGGTTTGAATCCATCAATCAAAATGTTGAGAAAGCTCATTTTAAAAGTGAAATAATGTTCTGTAACTTTGAAGGAGTGACTGAACAACTTTATCACTTGAAGATGAACTCAAGTCTCATCCACTTTTACACATGAGCCATAAGGGACGGGAATATGGTCTTGCTGACAAAATCAATAATAAATTGTGTATATATACAAACATTGCTGGAAGATGACCTCGTCCATAATTCAGTCCTCTACTGTATTCCTCAGATAGCTCCCGCACAGACACACACAAATCCTTGTATATACATATGCTGCACTATTGAATACAAATGCTGGATATTCTGCTTAACACGCACATTCCTTTACATCATGTGGACAGAATATAAAATGACTGGTGCTTTGCATGTGACCCCAAATCTGAAAATAGACCGAAAGGGGCAGGGCTTTTACCCTTTTTGAAAGAGGGAAAAACAGACAAAAGTGGAAAATGATCCATGTTGTACAGCTTTTGACCTTCCTGTCTCTGAGCCACATGCATACCACCTGGCCCCCATTGCTCCAGGTGCAGACAGAATGTACTGGCTCTTTTTCCTTACTCGCCAAATGTGCTTGTTGACTCAGAGAGTTTGGAGAGCAGCTCATCTGTGCAGAAAGTGGTGTGACTCAGTGACATAATGCACCGTGGCTGCACCTCTCAGTGTTCCGCCAGCTAAATAAATAAAGGCTAAATCTCAAACATTATACGTGCTTCACAGATTCCCTCTGGATGATTTGTAATCTATGAAACCAGTTTCTTGCTTTTTTTTATATATAAGTCTCTTTTACATCAAATGAAATCAATTTCTTGTGATATAGGTATATTTCATGATAATTTCATGTTTTATTTTGTTATTACATCTTATAAGTTGTATTCAAGGCAATATATATATACAGTGCCTTGGGAAAGTATTCATACTCCTTTTTTTGGTACGTTTTGTTATATTGCAGCCTTATGTTAAACTGCTTTTAATTACTTTTTTCCCACTTCATCTACATCTACATCTCAAACACAATAATGACAAAGAACAAAACAGGTTTGTAACAACCTTGCAAATTTATTAGAAATAAAAAACTGAAAAGATCCTGTTGCGTAAGTATTCATACCCTTTTCTGGAACACTCGAAATTTAGCTCAGGAGCATTCATATTGCTTCTAGATGTTACTACATTTCGAGTGGAGTTAAACTGTGGTAAATTCATTTGAATGAGTATGATTTAGAAAGGCACACACCTCTCAGAAAATGTCTAACAGCTGAAAATGCATATCAGAGCAAAAACCATGTCCTGAGGTCAAGATAACTGCCTGTAGAGCTCAGTGACAGACTTGCGTTAAGGCAATGATCTAGGGAAGAGTTCAGAAAAAACATCTGCTGCATTGAAGGTTCACAGAAGCATGTAGCCTCCATTATTCATAATGGAAGACGATTGGAGCAACTAGGACTCTAGAAAATGTCTGCCAGCCCCCATCCAAGCTGACAGAGCTTGAGAGGTGAAAAGGTGAGGCAAAGAATGGCAGATAATTGCCAAATGCAGATGTGCAAAGCTTGTCACATCATACCCAAAAAGACTTGAGGCTGTAAAGGTGGTTCAACTATGTACTGAGTTAAGGGTATGAATACTTATGCAATGTACTTATTTCAGTGTTTTATTTTTTAATAAATTTGTAAAATTTGCAAATCTGGTTTTGCTTTGTCATTATTATGGTGTAAGGAGTGTAAACTGATGTGGGGGAAAACTAATTTAAGCAGTTTAACATAATGCTGCAACAAAACAAAATGTGAAAAAAATGAAGGGGTATGAATACTTTTGCAAGGCACTGTAATATATTTTTGCAACTAATGCTTGCAGCTGTCATGTGTCTGACTGACAGAGGAGGGGGTTTGATAAAGTGTGCTGATTTTTTTGGTTTGCCAGCCCCTGCTCTTGATATCCATTGCCCTTTTGTGTGATCCTAGATGAAACAGGAGAAAGAGCCTGAGATGTTAACAACCCCATGGCCCATATTCCCATCTCTTCATCTATTTAACCATCTCTGACACACTATCTTCAGCATTAAGAGACAGCTGATTATACAGGTTTGGGACCAAGATAATAGGTATTGGGATGTACTCAAGAAGAAAATGAGAGAGACTGAGATTCTTGTTAATGGAGAAAATCGATGAGAATTGCTGTGATGTCTATTTTGATCTGAGCTCTTCATAGTGAAGTTGACATCACAGCGCCACCATGTGGTTGAGTTTTATCAGGCTATGAATAATGATGTTAATGAAACATAAGTGGTGATTGTTTTTACCAAGGAAGGGAAGAAATCACACTTCTGGAAGGTGGAAAACAAATAATTATAAACTGACAAATGCACAAATGTTCATCTTTCAGTAAAAAGATTTTATTATCCTAAACATTAACTTTACATGCATAGTGAGACATGAAGTATCCAACTACATCGAAAATAATTAAATAAAAAATAACAGAAAATTCTACCAAAAATAATCTTGAAACATTAAGTTTTTAAATGCAACAGTATATTACACATTAACAGTGTTCATTTACATGCTGAAATCAACCCATTTAAGAATATAAGCTAGTATAAATACTGCAAAGGAATGTGCATAAACTGTCATTAGAACAAACTGTTTGTTATTTTCCTTTTTGGAAAGAAGTGCTAAAGAGCAGATAGCTTTTTGGCATCAAGATCAGCACTGACATACTATCCTAAGGGCAGTAATATGCTACAGTGACAGATGTATTTGCCAAGTGTGTCTTCCTTTATTGAGTTGATTCGCTTTAGATGTGGATAAAAATAAATGCAGGGGGAATATAGAGAACTGGACTCGCCAGTAAGAGGCAGTAGGATTTTGTGGCAGGACATTAAGTGTTTGTTAAATTTCACTAGCATTATGTTTTTGTATATTACAGAGAAACCTGGCAGTTACATTTGTCAAAATGTTAATAAATGTTGCAGTGTGAACAACTAAAATGAATTTTTCAAACAAATATTAAGTTCTGTCTTAAAACAGATTACTTTAAAGCCAGTCTTATGAAATGTACAAATATTTATTATGTTCATATCTGCTAAAGCAAATGCAGAAGTCCACATGCATGGAAAACATAGCAACATGGCCTGTTGTCTCTCTAACTATTGTATGCAACTTTCATGCATTATTAAAATAACAGTATTAATAATAAATATTATTTGGTCAACATCATTTGCAATATTCAGTCAGTATATACAAAAAAAAAAAAAAAGCTTCTTGGCAAAGTAATATTGCCTTTGTAATTCAAAATCTCAGTGCAAAAGGAGAACATAAAAATATTTGTACAGCTTGAGCACAAAATATATTCACCTGTAAGGAGTATGACATTCACAGTAAAAGAAAAGATTTACCCACAAAGGTCAGGTGAATAACACGTTCTTGAAAAAGGTCATACAAACTGGCAATTCTCTATGACATATTGATAACAAAACATGTTGACAGTGGGAAAATGTATATACAGCAAACTATATGCAAATTGACATTGACGATGCAAAAAAAATCTGCCAAGAAGTCTTGCGAATGTCAGTGTTGAGTATGCCATTAGCAAATTTACACATCACTGTTTCCATTTTGGCATTTCAAAAAAAAAAGTCTGCTATCAAAAATACTGTAGTGCAGTTATTAAAAGAATAGTTCACCTAAAAATGAAATTTTACTCACCCTCAGGCCATCCAAGACGTAGAAGTTTCTTCCTCAGAACAGATTTGGAGAAAGCTCAACTTGTTCCAAATGGGTGCCGTCAGAATGAGAGTTTAAATGGCTTGTTTGAATTAGGAAAAAATCTAAAGCAGCTGACTTTTTTTTACTGGAGGAGGCAATATTATTGAATTATGGAAATATTTTGGCCACAAGCAAAAGTTTAAAGTTAAACGCCTTGGATTACTTGTGTATTATTGTGATGTTTTTATGATCATTCTGATGGCACCCATTCCCTACAGAGGATCCATTGGTGAGCTAGTGATACAAATACTAAATTTCTCCAAATCTGTTCCAGTGATGAAACAAATTAATCCACATCTTGCATCGCCAGGGGGAGAGAAAATTTTCTGCATATTTTCATTTTTGGGTCAACTATTGCTTTAATGGCCCAACTTTAACTAGGTCAAAGAGCTTTAGTTCAGATAAAAGCATTTTGTTAACAAAAGATAAATAGATAAATAAATACAACAATATAGAGCAGAATATATGAACATGCAAATAATACAAATCATTCATAATCAGAACTTCTATCCTAAAAGAATATTCGCATACAAGTCACACTGATAAATCACCAGGAGAAAATAAATAAAATTGGCTTGATATTTGTTTGGCAGCTGATAACAAGACATATAACTACTGAATTTGCAAATACACTTGAGTCTATGCCCTAAAAACAATGTATAACTTGTAGGGCTGGGCTTTGACACAAATTTCACGATTCGATTCAATCGATTATTTTGGATATATATCAGGTACAGGACATGCCCAATTTTCTCAAATAATAAAAATCTCTAAACTAATGCTGTAAAATATACATGAGAGCCAGATATTGAAACATAATAATTAAAGAACAGTCAAAATTATAATGAGTATGTTATATTGTGCATATATTAAGGAAAATGCATCTCTCTAGAGTTCATTTCTCTAGCTAACTAGAGTTTATGGCCACCGAATAAGTTTAATTCTGAGGTAAAAGACGTTACGCGACATTGTTTTTGCAAGGTTGAAACACCGATTGAGCGATTACATGAGAAAGGATACGGATTTCGGTAAGTTCTACTCTTTCTTTTTACATACTTTCGAACGTTTATTCATGTTTATTTCGTGCTTAAACTTGTTAAAGAGGAGAGGATCAGTTCACATGCTATTTTTCTTGTACTGAGGCGATCTGTTAATCCATATACAGCGCCAAAACGGCATTTGTTTGCGTTTTGTAATGAAATGGACATAATTTGAAATCTGAGACTTTGTTTCAAATCAAAAGTAACAAAGCATAAAGCTTATTGCGTTATATTAGATATAAAACCGCTACTATCTTCCCTTCCTTAACTGAAAACATGCTAGAGTAATCGATTCTTGGGATTTAAGAATCGATATCGTTTCGTAAACGAGAATCGATTAAAAATCAATATTTTTTACCCAGCCCTAATAACTTGTGCTCATGTGAATTCAGATTGTAATTCTGAACATTAGATACACATTAAATCTTTGGTCCAGTTATTATTACTATAGCTGTCAAACATGCTGAAATGATTCTGATGATTTGAATCGCTCTTTTTGTTAGTTGTCAACAGTGATTTATAAATCATGCTTTTTTTGTGCTGAAAGACAAGTAATCACACTTACATTCAATTCAGTTTTAAATTCTTGTACAGATACCGTAAAATCATATTGCAATTTACAGCTAGGCCGATTTTGTTGTGGATTTGACTTAATCTAAAGCTCCATCAGAAAATGAAGGCCACATATTTCTGACACAGAGAGGTGTAGATGCATGTTCAAGGTGTAGACATGGTACAAATCTGCAGATATCAGTGCAGTCCAAACTCACTCAGATCCTGCGTACCTCAAGGAATGATGCATACTTGGGTGACATGAACACAGTCAGCCATACTGGAGTTGAACTGAAATGCATGCTGACATGTAACAGTAAAAACCCTTAGGTAAACTATGACACAAAAAGGGACACACATAAATCACTACAGAGCTTCTCAACACACACACACACACACACGGACAACAGGAGCTTTAGAAGTACAAGTAGTATGTCCAGTAGAGGAGGTTGATGAAGACGAAGGAGAGGGGGAAGGTCAGCCTTGAGTAGTTGTCGATGTAGTGTGGGTTTTCCACTTTGCAGCAGTTCAGACAACGTACGATTTTCCGTGCCGTCGACATGCACTTGGTGCAGTGGGTCTGTGGCTGCGAGGAGTTGATCTCCTCCTTACTTTCACTGGGGGTGGGGTTGCTGGCACTGCCCATCCGGGACAGCATCTCCTCCCGTTTACGGGCCCGCAGAGCATGGCTGCCAAAGGAGGTGACGATGCCGTTCATCTCATCTTCGCGCTCCTGCATTTCCTGGCCATACTGATGCAACAATGAGACATAAATGTGTCTGATTTATTCTTTACTCCATTTTTTAAAAAGGATTAGTTAATGTCCAGAATAAACATTTCCTGATGATTTACTCACACTTATGTCATCCAAGATGTTCATGTCTTTCATTCTTCAGTCGAAAAGAAAGTTTTGACCGAAAACATTTTAGGATTTTTCTCCATTTATGGCGCTTTTCCACTACACAGTACCAGCTCGCCTCAGCTCGCCTCGGCTTGACTCGACTCGGCTCTGTTTGGTTTTCCACTGTGTAAAAGTTGTACCTGTACCGGCTTCCAGGTACTTTTTTTCGTACCACCTCCGGCGAGGTTCCAAGCGAGTTGAGGCGAGCTGAGGCGATACTAAAATGTGACGTGAAAACACAGCAGACTGCTGATTGGTCAGAGAGAATCGTCACTATTCACTGCGTCGTCATTGCACGCGCCAGCAATAGTATCCAGAATAACCCAGCCATTTTTAAAATGTTTGGCCAGAGATTGCGTGACATATCCAATCCATTACATATTATGGCAACTCGGAAGAATACGCCGTGGTCAAACGAGGAGGTGCAGACAGCGGGTGTGTGTCGCGTAGAAGATTACGTCACGGCAGTTTCTTGCAGCGTCGCTATGACAACCAGGTACTATTGTGGAGGTACAGGTACAACTTTTACACAGTGGAAAACCAAACAGAGCCGAGTCGAGTCGAGCCGAGGCGAGCTGGTACTGTGTAGTGGAAAAGCGCCATTAGTGGACTTCAATGGGAACCAATGGGTTGAAGGTCCAAACTGCAGTTTCAGTGCAGCTTTAAAGGGCTCTACACGATCCCAGCCAAGGAATAAGGGTCTTATGTAGCAAAATAATAAATGCTCAAACCACAAATGCTCATCTTTTGCGATCTGCAATCCACGTTTATGACCTCACGCATTACTTAATATCTCGTTGGAAAGGTCACGCCGGTTAGTTCATCGTTTGTGTACTTCAATTCAAAAAGGTAGGGTAGAGCGAAAAGCTCCATCTCATTTTCTCCTCCAACCAACATCGTTTTAACCTTTTTTTTTGTAAAGGGCGTCTGACTTTCTTTGCATATACGCTTTGTAAGCATGGGTCGGTACTATCGCCAACGTCACATGACAATGTGTGAGGTTGAACTAGTGTAAGACAAGCATTTGTGGTTTAATAGAATGTAAATTTAGATTTTTTTGGGGAAATGACCAATCGTTTTGCTAGATAAGACCCTTATTCCTCAGCTGGGATCGCTCTTTGAAGCTGCATTTGGACCTACAACCTGTTGGCTTCAAAAATCCTGGAATGTTTTTCTCAAAAGTCTGAAGAAAGACAGACATGAACATCTTGGATGACATGGGGGGAGTAAATTATTAGGAAATGTTTCTGGAATTCTGTAAGTAAACTAATCCTTTAAGCAATAGTTCATCCTAAACTAAAATTTGCTGAACATTTACTCAACCTGAGGTCATCCAAGATATAGAATAGATTTGGAGAATCTTCAGAATGAAAGTTCAAACAGCTGATAAAAACATCATAATTCAAAAGTAATCCACACAACTCCAATCCATAAATTATTGTCTTGTGAAGTTAAAAGTTGCATGTTTGTGATAAACAAATCCATCAATAAGACGTTTTTAGCTTCAAATTGTTGCTTACGGCTAAAATGCGAATCCTTTATCTACAATATTGCTTTCTCCAGTGAAATGTGTTGTTAATTGATGGACTGAAGTTGTGTGGATTACTGTGATGTTTTCAGCCGTTTCAGGCACCCATTCACTGCAGAGGATCCACTGGTGAGGAAGTGATGTAAGTTTTTTCAAATCTATTTAGATTAAGAAACAAACTCATCAACATCTTGGATGGCCTGAGGGTGAGTTAATTCTCAACAGATGTTAATTTGGGGCTAAACTATTCCTTTAACGTAAGTGACCTTAATATTCTTAATATGAAATATACATTTTTAGTTAGTCAATGTTTAATATATTCAAGTCAGTGTTTTTAGTAAATGGAAAGAATGTAGAAAATTGTGTCACAGACATTTTCACATCGTATAGTTCTCATTGAGATTTTATAGATTATAGTAGAGTAAATTTCAGTCCGTGCAACAAAAATGATTCATGTAGTCCCAACAAAAATGGATTAAACTGTGGCATACTGAAAATGGATTGAACACAATGAAACTTCTTGCTGTAAGTAAATGTAACAAGCAGCATAAATGATTTTTTTAGTGTAGGCCACATTTATTTTGATAAAGGTTCTTACCATATATGCATTGGCAGCGTTTGGCTGGTGTAACGTGCAGAAATGAGCAACAGCGTATTCAATCAGAGCGCCAAAGATGAAGCTGAAGCAAATGCCCAGATACACATCGATGGCTTTGATGAAGCAGTTGGCATTGGGTAGAGAAGTACGGGCTCCCATCATCAAAGTGGTCATAGTCAGGACTGTGGTCACTCCTATGAGTTAAAAACAAAGAGTATTGAGTTATAAAATATTAAAGAATTCAATACACTCTCACTTTGTGTGAACTAAACAATATTCTAAAAATGTTAATACCAAAAGCTGTATTCTTGACCTTACTTAGATATTCAGGTTATTTGTTCAAAACTTGTCCAAATGTTGTTCCAACCTTTAAATGAAGTCATCAGAACAAAATTTATTTTGCTATTTTATGTGTTTTTGGAAAAGATGAGTAACACTGACACTTGTGCTTAATGTGACTGTTACATGGGGATTCAGAAAGTGGTTATTGTGGTGATGAAGAGAGTATGTTGTTAGGTCAGAAACCAGCTATTATTAGACAAGAGTGTTGCATAAGTTATTTCTGTGAAAAAGCAAATCAGATCTACTGCATTAGCTGCATTATGTCATTAGAGGAATGGATTATATGATCTGAAACTATTAATATAAGAACAAAATCTGTTCTTTTACTAAGTGGTGAAAAATAATAATATGAAACAAGTATTTACAAGTAAAACAATATCAACAACACTAACTAGAGATAATGCTTTGATTCTCAATTACAACTATTTGCATGTTTCGGTCTGTCCCAAACAGAATAAAATAAACAAATATTGGCAGTTTTTTAAAATGTTTTTGAAAGAGGTCTCTTATGCTCACCAAGGCACTGTATTTGATCAAAGACACAGTAAAACAGTAATGATATGTAATATTATTATTACAGTTTAAAATAGCTGTTTTCTATTTTAATATATTTAAAATGTAATTTATTCTTGTGATGGCACAGCTGAATTTCCAGCAGTCATTACTCCAGACTTCAGTGTCACATGATCCTTCAAAAATCATTTAAAATGTGGATTTGTTGCTCAAAAACATTTCTTATTATTATCAATGTTTGAAACAGATATGCTGATTAATATTTGATAGTTGATGACCCCAAAGTTTTGAACGTTTGGTGTAAAGACCTCTGTTGAGATTTGTGTCAATTCATCAAGCCTGTTAATACTGATATACACTATATTGCCAAAAGTATTGGGAAACCCCTTTTTAATGAAAAGGTTTGACTACTTTAGTGATTTCCATGAGTACAAATCTTATTGTTTAAGCATGTAATGATATTCTAGGGAATTGTAAATTGTGCTTTTAATTTTATAGCAACAGTTTGGACAGGACCCTTTCTATTGTAACATGACAATGCCTTTGTTTATGAGGCCAGGTTCATATAGAGAAATGATTGATTCAGTCAGTGTGGAAGAACTTAACTGGTCTGCATAAAGCCAAGTCCTAATCTCAGCTGAACACCTGAAATACACTGTGGACAAAAGTATTGGGACACCCCCTTCTTTAGAACAGAAAAAGACATTTCCAAAACTGTGGCAACAAAGATGGAAGCATAATTCATGCATTTAAAAACTGTAGTTCCATCTCTGTTGCACCAGTTTTGGAAGTGTCTAAAATGATTGTACCCATATGTACAAGACATTGGTGTTTGGTGATGAGTTTTTGGCTCAAGGTCTGCCTTTAAAGTCACACCAGAGGTGCTCAGCTGGGATTAGGACTTGGCTTTATGCAGATCAGTCAAGTTCTTCCACACTGAATCATAGAATATCATTATATGCTTAATGGTCTCATGTTAATGCGGTAATGATTGCATTACGTTCCTACCTATGCAGATACGAGCAGGCACTGAAGATTGACTGATCCAGAACGAAACCCAGGACAGGACCACCAGAGCACTGGAAGGAACATATGTCTCCAGAATGAAATATAAGATGCTCCGCTTGAGTTTGAAGTGGAAAATCAACTTTGGGTAATTACCTGTTACATTATTAAAGAGAAAGGAAAACATCAATACGGCACATAAAGTCTTCAGTGTGTGTGTGTTTGTGTGTTTATGTGTGTGGACATACCAGTCTCATAAACTGCTTCAGATTCAGAGGTGTAGTGATCCTCAAGGGTGTACTGAGCCAGCTGTAAATTATCAAGACCGCTAACTGACTGGTTTCCCCGTGTCCAATAGAAAACCACATCTTTCACATTATATCCCCCTGTGGGAAACATAATATAAATTGAAGAGCCAATTATCACTACATAATAAGTAATTCCAATGCTGAGAGCTGCTATATTTCCACCAAATTACACTTATACAGCAGTAAGAACGCATCCCATTACCACAAATTTTATATGCAATGCTACTAGATGACTATACTATAATATAGCCTAGGCATTACCATAACATCAATAATTATGTAGAGAGCAGTTCAGTCATTTATAGGCCAACCTTAAACTAGACGATTGCACTTGAAAAAACCACATACAAAATGAGCCTGAAAGGCAAAATATTAAGCTAAATTAAGGATAAATAAATATCCAATTCCAGATGCAAAACATAAAGATTTGAAAAAAGTGTTAATCACTGTATACAGTGTATTCACAGTTTGTAAAAAAAAAAAAAAAATCATATAACATATGAGAAAATGTCTTTTGTTAAATACAATTTTATCCTCTCATTTATTTTTATAATATAATGTTACACTATAACTACTATTACTATAACTGCTACTTGTAATGTTGACTCAACTTGACTGTTTTCATAATGAGATTTTTGGCGAACTGTATTAAAACTAGTTACATATATATATATATATATATATATACACACACACACACACACACACACACACACACACACACACACACACACACACACACATATACATATATATATATATATATATATATATATATATATATAAAATGGTTTTTAAAGACATTTCTTATGCTCATCGAGGCTTCCTTTGTATTTGATGAAAAATACAGAAAAAACTGCAATATTGTGAATTATTATTTCAATTTAAAGTAATATATTTTAAAATTTTATTTATTTCTGTGATACAAAGCTACATTTTCAGCATCATTACTCCAGTCTTCAGTGTCACATTATCCTTAAGAAATCATTCTAATATTCAGATTTTTTATCAATGTTAAAAACAGTTGTGCTGCTTAATATTTTGTTGGAACCTGTGATTTTTTCCCCCAGGATTCTTTAACAAATAAAGTTGAAAAGAACAGCGTTTGTTTAAAATAGAAATCTTTTGTAACAATTTAAACTAGCATCTAAAAGTCTGGGGTCCGTACATTTTTATTTTTTATTTTTTTGAAAGAAGTTATTACTTTTATGCACCAAGGATGTGTTAAATTGATAAAAAATGATAGCAAAGACTTATTTTTATAAAAATAAAAAATATTTATATTTTTTGAATAAATGCTGTTGTTTTTAACCGTTTATTCATCAAGAAATCACAGATTCCAAAAAAATATACATATAAGCAGCACAACTGTTTCCAACATTGATAATAACAGTAATAAATCAGCATATTAGAATAATTTTTGAAGAATCATGTGACACTGAAAACTGAAGTAATGGCTGACAAAAAATCAGCTTTGCATCACAGAAATAAATTACATTTTAAAATATATTAATATAGAACACAATTAATTTTAAACTGTAATAACATTTCACAATATTTTTTTTTTCTGTATTTTCGATCAAGTAAATGCAGCCTTGATGAGCATATAAGAATTCTTCAAAAACATTACAAATCTTACTGATCCCAAAACTTTTGAGCGGCAGTGTATATATATATATATATATATAAGGCTATATATTGTCCCAATTTGTTTTTAAGCGAGGCTTCAATTATACTTTAAACAATGAACTAGGAAATGTTCCCGGGTTCCATTTAAGAAATCTGGTCACCAGGTTTTTTTTTTCTTATTGACTGAAAATACTTTTAAAAATATCTTCTCAGTTTCAGAAATGCAAAATAAGCAACTCTATTCTTGCAGCATGTTGTATTCTGTTGTAATACATAATGTACACCTCAAGATGGCACTGTGTCATGCAAAGTTTAGAGAGCAAAGGCGATATCATAAAAACCTTTCTGCACAGATTAAATATTTTCCCCCATCTAGAGAATAAAACATTGTGAAATGTGTTGCCCTGAATCCACCCAGCAATTAGTAATTTTATCAAACAAGAAGCACATACTGATGTTTAAATAACTCTAGCTGTCAAACTGTTTTTATAGTTTGTCTGGCTAATTAAAATTATGTTTCTATGTCCTACTGAAAATACCAGCACACACAACTACGAATTAACATGCTGGTCCAGCTTTTGGTTTGGCGATGGTTTAGCTAGCGCATTCATCTCCTGCTGCATATTGTGTGAGTATTCCATCTGGTATTGCCAAAAAGCACATACAGCAGTCTCTCTTCAGAAGCCAGGTAGAGACGCCAGCATCCAAAACACACCATATGCTGATGACCAGCCATACTAGTCTTTTCAGCAGGGTAATGTCCATTCAGCTAGCCAAAATCATCAAGCGGATTTAACACCGGCTGACAAAGTAAACTGAAATATTTTGAACGACTGCTGCCTTAACTGTCTCATAGTGGCTTCAGAATCAATGCAATTTATCAGCATTAATGTCTCTAAATAATATAAAATCTCTTTAATATTCATATAACCAAGCCAAACACTCACACTGCAGTTTTAGGAGAGTGAGCAAATGGAAGATTCTTTATGCAAATGAATTTTTTACAACTTAAGGGACATTTATGGTGTGCACACCTGGAGCGTCTATCATTAGTGAAATGAATATTTCACATTAAAGTCACAAATTTAGAAAAAGGCTTGAAACATGCATGTATTTTAAAGGGTTTAGACAGTCTTATGTCTGACACACAGCATATGTGTACTCAAATGCACTTTGGTGAGAACACAGCATTCTGTACTGCAGATTCAGAAAGAAGAGACTAGAAGCAATATAAGGTCAGCTCCAAAAACATCAATAATTTACTATTTGGGTTTCATTCACTAACTGTTGCGTTCACATTTAAACATGTAAAAATTTATTTTAAAAATGTATCTTTGCCATTACAGTAACAAATTCAATTTTTATTGTAGATTTTTATTTTTTTATTTTAAATTGTAATCATATTTTTTTAATGTAAAATGTTTTCATACACTACAAGTCAAAAGTTTTTGAACAGTATGATTTGTCATGTTTTTTAAAGAAGTCTCTTCTGCTCAGCAAGCTTGCATTTATTTGATCAAAACTACAGCAAAAACAGTGATGTTGGATGAAAATAAAATATTTAGACTATTTAAAATAACTGCTTTCTATTTGAATATATTTTAAAATGTAATTTATTCCTGTGATCAAAGCTACATTTTCAGCATCTTTACTCCAGTCTACAATGTCACACGATCATTGTAATTGATTTGCTGTTCAAGAAACATTTTTTTACTATTATTATCAATATTTAAAACTGAGTAAATTTTTGTCAGGATTCTTTAATGAATGGAAGTGAAATTATAGAAATTAATACTTTTTATTTTTTAGCAGGGATGCTTTAAATTGATTAAAAGTAATTGATCAAATAATCACTTTTATTAGACATTTATAATGTTACAAAACATTTCTATTTCAGATAAATGCTGTTCTTCTCAACTTTATATTCCTTGAAGAAACCTGAAAAAGTTCTACTCAGCTGTTTTCAACATAATAATAATAATAATAATAAATGTTTCTTGAGCAGAAAATCTGAATATTAGAATGATTTCTCAAGAATCATGTAACTGGAGTAATGATGCTAAAAACTTAGCTTTGAAATCACAGGAATAAATATATTTTTTTAAATATATATAAATATAAAACAGTTATTTTAAATATATAAATTTAAATATATTTCAGAATTTGACTGTTTTTGCTGTACTTTGGGTCAAATAAATGCAGGATTTTTAAAAAAAACATTAAAAAGCTTACTGTTCAAAACTTTAAACTGGTAGTGTATATTGTTAAATATATATATATACATATATAATAATTAAAAAAAACTTTTTGAAAGATAGAATTCTAAGCATGTTATAAATGATGAATCTCACATTTTAAACTCTACAATGAGTCTTTCATATTTCAGAATAAAACTAAATATGCATTACAATATGGTGCATTTATTGATAAAAAAATATATAATCTTTGCCATCATAATAACAAACCTGATTTAAAATTTATTAAAAATCGAAAACTGTTATTTTAAATTGTAATAATATATATTTAATATTTTGTATATACTGTTATATATACATATATAAATGTATAATATATAATACTGTTCAAAAGTTTAGACAGTATATATCAGAAATATTTATGGTTAGAAAATGTAATTTTTAAAAGCTAGAATTTTAAAGGAACCGTATGTAAGAAATTTATGTCAGTTAATCATAAAATGGCCCTGACATGTCACTAGACATTAAGAAATCATGTTCATTTCAAATACTTATATCACTGACAACAGTGGTCCGGCCAGGATATTGTCATTTAAAAGCGAGAGTTGCAGCCCTCAACTGATGTTATTGTTGTCATTTTGTGTTTTGGTCTGAGGCGCCACCCTCCAGCTATCGACCAATCACGAAATCAGTAAAGTTTTGTGAGACGGGTTGCCAGCTCTGTTACAGCTGCACGAACGTGTCGGATAAAACATGTATAACGTTACGAAACCTAAAAGACCTCGTTATGAATCCGAAATACGTCGTGACAAAGTCAGAAATAAAACAAGGATTTGTATAGGAGATGTCTTTGAAAGATGGAGACGGCTGAAAACGTAGAAGAATTTGAAGATAGACGCCAACGTTGCTGATTTTCTCCTGGACAGGTAAGATTCATCTATGTTTGGCTAACTTTGCTTCCGTACACAGTGGATTTTTCGCGGTCGCCCGTGCTAAATGCGTTCATAAAAAGCTTTATATCGCACCACTAGCAGGGTATGAAAACAATCTATGTTCCGACTGAAATGTGGTATTACAGTACATCTTTGCGAAATATTTGGCTAATCGCCATCTGTAAATTTTTACGATACATAATTACTTCGCAAAACATCTCTTGTGAAGCATAAACATAATTAACAGAAGAAAAACAAATTACTGTGTAGGACTCGTCACTTGCCATTGAAGCTCCTTGTAGCACTAGCAGCCTACTCCTGCAGCTTAGCTGGCAACCTCGAGTCAGGGGGGGAGCGGGAGGGGATACACCGTTCTACAGTATTTTGAAAGTGATTGCAGTACCAGTTTTGGCCACAATCCTACATACGGTTCCTATTAAGCACGTTATAAATAAAAAATCGAGTTTAAACTACAATGAGTCTTTCATTTTCATAATAAAACTAAGTATGCATTACAATATGGTGCAACATTTATTTGATATGGTTATTCATAAAAAGCATTCATGTGTAGCCTAGGCCTATATAAATTTTCTAATTTGTGAACAAGCAAATACTAGTGAATGAAACCCATTGGGTTGTAAATTCTTTCAAATCTGGCTATAAAAAATAGCATATTGTTTGAGACCTACAGCTTTCAAGTTGAAGGGTGCACGTCTGTCTGTCCATGGGATATTTGGTTAGATCCATACTGCAGGCCACTGTTGTGGTAATTCTAGAGTAACAGAGAGAGAACACAAACAAGAATGACATTCATGAGAGAATGTTGTTGCTTATATAACACTAAGCTCACTGTCTGTGGATGCTACTTCTTAGTTTTTGATGCCAGCTGCCCATCTGTACACAAGCTTTGAGTCCCTTGTTGCCGCCTCTATTCTTACCCTGTTTTCTGTCATTGTGAACCCTTCCACTGGCCCTTAACAATTCCTACCTCTTTCTAGTTGTCCCCTCAAGCCCTAATCCCTCCATCAACTCTCCAGTCAGTCCTTTAACACCAAACCCTTTCCTCAACCATCTCATAAGACCCCAGTAGTGTCTGACTGTAGAAGAGATCCGGTGAATGGCACCTCACTACCTCAGGGCATACAGCACAGTTCCGTTGGGGAATATCCGGATCAGTCTGTTTTCGACAGTGATGTCATGCAGGAAGGATTTCTTGGAATCCACAATGAATGTATCAGGGACCCAAAGGAGCTCTACCAGCCTCCCATCCAGACTCAAGCTCTTATTGCCATCAAAACACAAGCGTTCGTCTGTCCAGCGCTGACGAAGAAAGATGGTGGCTGTGTAATCCTACGAAGGTGGAACAGAGATGCTTATTTCAGATAGGTGCACCACAAGATTTACATCATACATTCAGCTCTTATACAACTCTGTCCTAAGATCAAAGAGGCTCTTTGAAAAATGGGCCAATGATGTGACACTCATATTTTTCTACTGAGATTAGAAAAGGTACATTTTTAATGCGATTCATACATGAACACATCTCTAGTATGATGAACATGTTGTCAATTTCTGAATTACTATTCATATTTTGGTTTTAAAGTCCAAAATATCTACACTACCAGTTAAAAGTTTTTGAACAGTAAGATTACTGTTTTTCAAAAAAACAATCTCTTTTGCTCACCAAGCATGCATTTGTTTGATCCAAAGCACCGCAAAACAGTATTTTTACTATTTAAAATAACTGCTTTCTATTTGAATAGATTTTAATTTGTAATTTATTCCTGTGATCTACAAGCAGAAATCAATACACTCACATGATCCTTCTAATATTATGATTTGCTGCTCAAAAAACATTTATTATTATTATTATTATTATTATTATGTTGAAAACAGCTGAATTTTTTCAGGTTTATTTGATGCATTGAAAGTTCAGAAGAACAGCATTTATCTAAAAATATAAATCTTTTGATGCAAAAGATAGCTTAGTCCAGTAATCAGGTGCTGTTTGACAGGCTTTTAGCATGCGCGCTTCAGGTGTACGCACTTATGAAGTGCATGCCAGAACAGCGTGTGGATGAATTGATGTTATTTATCAGCAAGGCTTTAAAGCACATGCAAAAAATTTACTTTTTTTGATTGCGAATAAGTGCAGTGTCCCGTGAGTGAATGTATGTCGTATGTGCAGCATATTAAGACGGAGGCACGCTGTAGCACGATACTATGATATTTTTTCAAAAGCAAATCGTGGAGACATTTTAATCGTCCACGATCAAAAAAGGTCATATCGCACACCCTTAAATCCATGCTTGTTATTTACAGCCGATCATCGCCAATATGGCCGTGTATCAGGGTAACAGACCAAATTATTATGCAAGTGCAAACCCTCTATACTGCCGTCCAAAGGCAAAGCGCAGTAACTACACATTTGGTCAAAATTGAGTTTTAAGGCTTAAAATAAGCTTTGTGACAAGTTTTGTCTAGTGGCAAAGTCTCCTGGTTCAATTTTGTCCCGTTTTAAAAATTGCAGTAACTACAAAATCCAAACTAATACTAAGCCAGACCGCAGTAAGTGATGTTACTGCGTTCTAGCTAGTTACTGTTTTTTGATTTCGGACATCTTTCCATGTTTCAGGCAGCTGATCCAAAAGTTAGCTGACTCCGGTAAAGTAATATTGTTAGGCAAAGTTAGCTATGCCTTCTCAGCAAAGTGACAACCGGAATAGCGCCCCCAGCATCAAAGGTATAGCTAAAATAGCTGTCAATCCGCCTGTGTTTGCAATCCACAATTTGCAAACCATGTTAGATCACATGATTTAAACAGAATTTAGATAGAGTAAGTCAGCCTTAAAATGGCAACCTAATTAAAAGACTGATACACCTGCTTTTATGATGATGGATTTTTTTAGCATAATCAGTAAATTTACTAGAACAGGGCAGTTTAATTTGTGTCCTGTCATATTCAAGAATAACGGTCTGCATTTCAGTTGTCATGAGTCCATGAGTCCATCTTGCCAATCAGTTTTTTGGATTTCACAGATAGCTAAGAATACATAAGAATCCTCCATTTTAATTACAACTAAAATTATAGCTTTAAGGGTATAGATAGCATAAATAGGAAATGTATTTTTTTTCAGCTATTGTTTTAAAGCAACCTAGGTCTGTAATGAATTACTTTTTAAATAAAACGAGCAAAGTAGATGACTCCTAATATTGAGGCTTACTACTGAGCAATTGTAACATTCACAGCATGCAAACATCAATAAAACTATTAAATTTATTAAAAACAATCAACGTGTAGTAAGAAACACAACAAGAAAGTTGGATGAACACATTTAGTTTGTAGATACTGTACTTTGCTTGTGCAATAGTGTTTTAGTTTTTTTCAGGTCATCCAAAGGGAGAGTGCAGTATCTGCATTTTGGTGGTCAAAGGTCACATCAGTTGTCATGGTTTTTATCTATAAAAAATGTCGTCCT
This sequence comes from Garra rufa, assembly GCF_049309525.1. Classification (NCBI taxonomy): domain Eukaryota; kingdom Metazoa; phylum Chordata; class Actinopteri; order Cypriniformes; family Cyprinidae; genus Garra; species Garra rufa. The sequence continues at coordinate 26,593,247 of NC_133382.1, read as the reverse complement.
AAGAAGGCATTACATGAATGCATTACCACTAATATACCCACAAAATGTTTGACTGGCTGGTGTTACAAACTTCTAAGGCATTTTTCTCAGTTTCAGTGTGGGCGTAGTTACTGCACTTAGCCTTTGTAGGGCAGTATAGGGAAATAACGAGAAGATTAACAATGTGCAGTAAATGGTAAAACTGTTTGAACTACGAACCAGTTCATAATTAAGATAATACATTAAAATAACATGGACACACCAATTTGCAATATCAGCAGCAAAACAAGTTTTGTGCAGCTAAAAATAGCTGGACGCAGATGAGACTGCAAGCTAGACTCATAAAATTTACAAACGGCCGCACCCGCTCTTTCAGGAAAAATAAGGTGGAATTGTGCTGAAGTAAACATATTTGGATGCACGTGGTATCTGTAAGATTATCATACCATGTTGATTTCCGATATGGTGTCTATGCTGGCGATATCCAGACTCATTCCTACAGTAACAGGGCCATCTGAAGAAAACAAAAACACAACAGCATGCACTGCATTCATTACAGAGCAACAACACTGCTAACAGAGAAACACAGCAGATAAAGGTTCTTAATTTACATGCGTTACAAGAGTGGACTGCATCAAATCAAGCCTGGAGCGTTTCCACTGAGTTTACATTTGTTTTAATTGCAGTTGTTGATGATGATAGGACTTTAAGAGAAGATAAAAATCCACTTATGCAAGATAATAGCTTGTGTAAATGTAAAAGCTTTTATCGTCGTACTGCCAAAAAACGGCCTGAGGTACTTGTTGTATCCCTTCATCAGTTTCTGAATGGTGGGAGGCAAGATCTCCTCTGTGCTGGCGACAGAGCCTTCCATGCTCCTGAAAAAACAGCAGAACACAAAGACATTAAGCACTGCGCAATCCCAAAAGACAATGCAGAAAAGCAATGTTACTTTCACCGAGTCAAGGCATGTTTTGATCGTGTGGACTTAATTGCCAATAACTTATGACCTAGATTTGAAACACTGTGTATTTTTAGACTTCATCTTTTCTTTCATTAAAGCACTGCTGCTGACTGTGGCGTGTGCGATTTGAACATCCTCAGCGATGGTAGAAGCGACTGTGTTCTTTCACGCAGAGCGAAGCCTCTGTTTCTACAGTGTAAAAGGCCCATGAGCTTCAGAGATTATTCAGCTTCAGGGTAACAACCCCACAGAGCACAGCAGCACATGTAGGAAACACTTCAAGAGACGTCTGAGGGGAAAAAACCTGCTTGGTTGACACTACACAATACCCTTATAAATATTCTAGAATGGAAAGAAACAAGTACTGTGGGCCAAGCACAGCGGGAGGATAGAGGTACACGTGGATTTTTACTGCTTCTCAATGCGGCAGATCTCTTCTAGCTCTCTCAGATATCACCCTACCAACAGTATTCTTCTTCTTCTATAAATACACACAGTTGGGTCCAGAAGTCTGAGACCGCATTGAAAATCTGTGATTCAAGTGGACATAAACAGAAGCTTTGAGGAGTTACAATGAAACAATTAGAACAATAACATTAGGAAGAAATCCATTCTGTATCATTGACTTAAAGGGATAGGTCACCCAAAACTGAAAATTCTGTCATTTATTACTCTTTCTAATGTCGTTCCAAACCAGTAAGACGTTTGTTCATCTTTGCAACACAAATTAAGATATTTTTCATTAAATCCAGGAGCTTTCTCACCATTCATAGACAGCAACGTACTTATTACATTCAAGGGCTAGAAAGGTAACGTTAGTAGGCTAAAGACGTTGTTAAAATAGTCAATGTGACATCAGTGGTTCAACCTTAATTTTATGAAACTACAACAATGCTTTTTGTGCTCAAAGAAAGCAAAAATAATTACTTTATTCAACAATTTCTTCTCTTTCATGCAGAGTTAGTGACTTGGACCCGAGTCGCATTTTTATAGACTTCAGACTCAACCTGAAATGACTCCAGACTTGACTTAACTAGACTTGAGGAAATGGTCTTGTGAATATTTTAAATAGCAACTCGAATCTTTTATAATTATACATCTGATATTCAAAAGGTGGACCGCATCCTCCCCGGCATCCATCCGGACCGCAAACCATAACAGCTGCACCATTTTCAAGCAGCCTGTCAAAACAGTGTAGTTTATGGCAAATTTCTTTCAGCGCTATACAATGCAGTATTTTTATCTAAAGCCAAACGTGCTTTATTCAAGCTCTTTCAGCTCCGTGCGCATTTTTTCTCACTCAAGCGCCGGCACCACATTTAAAAGCTGCAGATTACGCGGTTATTTTAACAACAACAGAAACGGTGAGCAGCAAAATGATAGATTACTTCCACTAAAACACAACAGAAAAAAAACAATGCTGCAAATCTAGTTATTTTTCTTACTATATATTTATTTTTCAATAACCTATGACTCTGACTGTTCAAACCAGATGTGAGGAGATGTTTCTGATATACATTTAGCATTATTAATATGTAAGCTAAGAACATTAATCATGTAATTATAATTGGGAATATTATTAGATGCTAGAACTTAAATTTTGAAATTGTTGGTTATCTTTCTTTTCTGCTCAAGATGAGAGCATTTTGAATATTGTAGCCATTTTTAGCAGATAATGGTTTTAAGTAAAAAAAAGTATAGATTTCAGGAGGAAAACCCTGAACAGAAACAGTATTTTTGTCACATGGCCTCGCATGCATCTAAATTTTGTCCTGACCTCTGCTTGGAAGAGGTTTTGTAATATATGTGTCACATATTTCCTTATGTGTCATGGTAGATAGGACTCTTATTATATATTATATTATATTTAATTACATAAAAACTGTTTTGAACATGGTAATGAATTAAAACATAAAAGTACACTCTTAAAAATTTAAGCGATCCCATAGAAGAACCATTGAGTCAAATGGTCTTTAAAGAACCATCTCATTTTTACCTTTTTATAATTTGAAGAACCTTCTTTTGCACAAATAACCTTTCGTAAAACAGAAAGGTTCTTTGGATGTTAAAGGTTCTTTATGGAACCATTTAGACCAAAAAAGGCTTTTATGGCATTGTGAAGCACCTTTATTTTTAAGAGTGTAACAAGCTGGATGTATATTACATCTTAACACCTCTTTTTTGAAAAAAAAAAAAAAATCATAGATCATATATTTTGCCTATAGCCTATAAAACATCTTAGTAAAATACATGAGGATTCTGAATGGGATTTTTTAGCAAGCCATTAAATGACTTGAGACTCGACTCTGACTTGTGACTAAAGACTCGAGACTTGACTTAGACTCCAGCGACAAAGACTTCAGACTTGACTCAGACTCAAGGTTAAAAGCTTAGGATTTGACTCGGAATCCAAGTTGAAGACTTGTGAACATCTCTGCTTCCATGTCAGTTAACTTGCTTTGTCACATAGACTATTTTAACAATGCCCTTACTACCTTTCTGGCCCTTGAACGTGATAGTTACGTTGCTGTTTATGCAGGGTCAGAAAGCACAGATTTCATCAAAAATATCTTAATTTGTGTTCTGTTACGTCCAAGGACGTATTAATTTGTTATTGTGTCTGGGGTAGTTGTTCTCTATGCTCTGTGTCTTCTGCTCTCCAGGTTTCTCTGTATCATCACAAAGTATCTTTCTTTGTGGTACGGCGGCAGGACCCCCGACTTAAAAGCTCATTTGCATAATGCTACGTTTCTTTACCCCCTAGACCCTGTGTGGGACGTAACAGTTCTAAAGATGAATGAAGGGCTTAATGGTTTGGAAAGACATGAGAGTGAGTAATTAATGACAGAATTTTCATTTTTGGGTTAAACTATGCATTTAAACCTTCAATTCAATATAGACATTGTCTAATTTTAAAATTAGGGTTGCCTCAAATAGAAAGACTCACCTGAAACTTTCGTATTCACCTGTATCCAGGTATGAGACTTTTTTCCCAGACATTTTCACCCATATGATGTACTGAATTATGCATGCTAAAATGCACATACTTGTTTGAAGAAAAAAGACAGAGAACGACTGGGAAAGATCAAAAGAAAGGAAGTGAGACAGATGGTGAGAGAGTGTGAGAGAGACACAGAGAGAATTTGGAAGGCAGACGGAGAGCTCTAGGTCATTGACATGATGGCTCTATTATTACTCTGATTAAACTGTTACTAAAATGGAAAAAAGAATGAAGAAGCGAACCATGCAGGTCACTGCCTCTACATTAGCCCCTATAAACACATGGACGGCTGTTGGAAAACATTTTTCACCTCTAAGACACATCTGATCATATTCTGCATCACTGCAAACTTATTTTTCAGAGTGTTTCAGAATGTCTGTTTTTCAGAATATGTTTCTAGATGAAGTCTGACTCACATGATAAAGCTGAAGTGTGCAATTTTTTGATGTTACAATATATTTTCTCCTATCTCAGCTTAATAAGCATAGGCAGCTTAAGCCATCTGTAGGTTCTTCGGTTTAAGCATCCCAACACAGCAACATTGGCTCAACCAATAATGTGACTCTGGGGGTGGGACTATCTAACAGTCTGACCAATGGCAAACAGTCATTGTTTTTGCAATTCTGCTTGGTGACACTAGTGGCACAGAAATTACACACTTCAGCAGAAGAAGTGTTTACCTTGGGGCCCTCAATAATTCTGTAACTAAAGAACAATTTAGTATGCTGTCATGCAAGGAAAACAACCCTGCTGAAAAAACAATACCATTACGACCAAAGACCATTACAAAATTAGTAATGTTTTACAGGTTATAATGGGACCTTTATTGGTTTTAATAGAATCTGAAATGGATCCTAAGGGTTTCTACTGGTAATTGGTCACCTTCTATTGGTGCCTTGTTAAAACCACTAAATCCTAATGGAATATGTCCAAAAACACACTACAGAAAACATTTGTAATGGTTTAATGGTTAAAAGTTGATGGTTTATAATGTTTGTAATGGTATTCAGTGGAAACCATAAGCATTTCTGTGATGGTTTCTATTGTTTTTGTCATTTGATTTAAATTCATAGGGCGAAAACTCCACAATATGATGGAGACACATGAAATTACATTGAATAAATGTAATCAATCTGATTATTAAATCTTATTAAAAACATACTAATTGGCAGTAAGTGTCTACATATGGCTTTGCATGAAATAAAACATACTGGGATGTCCAGGAACAAGGATGTCATTATCTAAAACAATTTTTGAATCTGTATTTTGAACTGATTCTTTAGAACTAAATGTTACATTCCATTTACATCTTACATTACATTTTAATATTAAAGGGATAGTTCACCCAAAAATGAAAATTCTGTCATTAATTACTCACCTTCATGTCGTTCCGAACTCATTAGACTTTCGTTCATCTTCAGAACACAAATTAAGATATTTTTAATGAAATCTGAGAGCTTTCTGATTCTGTATATACAGCAACTGTACTATCACATTGAGCACCCAAAAAGGTAAAAACGAAATTGCTGAATAAATTGAACAACTGATGATGCATGGACTATTTTAACTATGTCTTTACTACCTTTCTGGGCCTTGAATGTGGTAGTTGCGTTGCTGTCTATGAAGGGTTAGAAAGCTCTCCGATTTCATCAAAAATATCTTAATTTGTGTTCCAAAGAGGTCTTACAGGTTTGGGATGACATAAGGGTGGGAAATTAATGACAGAATTTTAATTTTTTGAAAATAAAACCTAGTATTTTTTAACTTCTATGCATTTTCTTTCTTAGTTCTGAACCCACCTTGAGAATAATTCCAGCCCGTGTCTCTAGTGTTTAGGCTGACTGACGTGTTGTGTATGGAGGAAGAGCGCTCCTAGCAGGACTGTCTCCCCAACTGTTTCTGCTTTAGTCCGCAGAGACAGTTTCTCAAGCTTGTATCAACTCCATCTCCCTGTCTACACACATCAGTGGTCATATGAGATATGAGCCCCAACATCGCAAACTCTGAGAGCATTTGGGAGACCTTGTCCAGCTCTGAAATATATACAAACCCCAGAAAGCTTGTGCAATAATAATTAAAAACTGATAGAAAACAGTCTGAAATAGCAATAAACCAAATAAATGAACGAATTAATTAAAAATAAATAAAAAATACGCAAACAAGCTTGCCAAGCAATTTGTTTATTGAAACTAGTGAGTTCAGAGTGATGATGACCTAATTATTTTCACCACTCTGATCTCCTCATGTGGTTTACCCAGAAGTATGTGTCAAAAAAAACGAAAGCTTACTGTACTGCGGGTTCATGCATTAAATATGGCTTTTAAAATAGATCACTCATGTGTCTCTCATCTGCAAAACAGTCCTACAGTTTATTTATAGGTTTCTACAGATCTCTGCCAACTGACCTATAAAATAAAACTTTAATTATGGGGAGTTTCCGTTAAAATAACTTTTAAAAGGGTCATATTATAAATATTTTTCTCTGAGGCCCAATTATAATGTTAGTACATTTTTTGTGCCTATTTCATCCTCTCTCTGAATCTTGAAATCAAACAGCCGTGTGAAATGAGAAACACTACTTCTTTCTGCTAAATCCTAAACCCTCTAACATTATTGCCATGTCCGCTTACTATAAGCGACTTTGAGCTTGTTTTCCATGAAATCACTAACAAATTTGGGTAGTGTGCATTTTATAGGCTTATTTTCAAAATACACATGGGTATTCGAGAAAAAGAAAGTAAGGCAGAAAGAGGGAGTAATTGAATTGGTTTGAGCAGTCATACAGTTAAAAAAGTCAAAAGTTTACATACACCTTGTAGAATCTGCAAACTTTTAATTATTTTACCAAAATAAGAGTGATCATACAGTTAAACTGCCTGCTGTTCTTCAGAAAAATACCACAAATTCTTTGGTTTTTCAGCATTTTTATGTTTTTGAACCCTTTCCAACAATGACTGTATGATTTTGAGATCCATCTTTTCACACTGAGGACAACTGAGGGACTCATATGCCACTATTAAAGAAGGTTCAAACACTTACTGATGCTACAGAAAGAAAAACCATGCATTAACTTTTGAACAGAATGAAGATGTGTACACTTTTCTTATTTTGCCTGAATGTTATATTTTTTCATTTAGTACTGCTCTTCAGTAGCTACAGAAGATACTTACATGTATCCCAGAAGACAAAATAAGTTAAATTTACCCTGATCTTCAAATTCAAAACGTTTTCACCCCCAGCTCTTAATGCATTGCGTTTCCTTCTGAAGCATCAGTGAGTGTTTGAACTTCCTGTAATAGTTGCATATGAGTTCCTCAGTTGTCCTCAGTGTGAAAAGATGGATCTCAAAACCATACAGTCATTGTTGGACAGGGTTCAAATACACAAAAATGCTGAAAAAAAAAACAAAGAATTTGTGGGACCTGAAGGATTTTTCTGTTCAGGCCAATGGACTTATGAACAACTATCACTAAACTAAAAACACAGCTGTGGATCTTTTTAAGGTAATAACACCGTATTAAGAATGAAGTGTATGCAAACTTTTGAACATGGTCATTTTTTATAAGTTCAACTATTATTTTCTCTTGTGAACTATGTGTAAATATCTTTTATGTGAATATCTTATTCAGGTCAGTACTAAATAAAAAATAACATGCATTTTGTGTGATCCCTCTTATTTTGGTAAAATTATTAACATTCTGCAGATTCTGCAAGGTGTATGTAAACTTTTGACCTCAACTGTATCATATTAATCAAATCAAACTAAAAATAATGTTAAATTACAAAAAATAATTTGCTACTTGTTTCAGAATATTCAGAGAACATTCAAATGTAACATTACCATGATGTTTGCAAATCAAAATCAAATTTTTTTTCAATTTTGGTTCATTTGTTGTTAGCAAGCTATCCAATAAGCCTTATTGCTTAGAATACCAAGCACCGCTTAGAATACAAATTAGTCTGATATCACTTTTTCACCCCTATATAAGATATCACACATAATCACAGCAAATAAATAAATAAAGCGTTTGTTAGGCATTGCAAATAACAAATATGCATGACATCAGCAGGCCAAAATTCTAATTACCCAACAGGCTTCACTCACATATTAACATGGATGTTGATGTGCTTATGCATTCACTCCAAGTTGCAGAAATACAGAACGAGCCATTTTTGCAGCTATGTTTCAAAAAATGCTATTTTTTTGGCTGGAAAGTGAGTTTTAAGTTCTGAAAGTTCTGAAAGTTACAGTGTGATTTCATCGTACCTCAAGCTCTTTTATCTCAAAAGATCAAGGAACATTTTTTATGACATGGCCCCTTTAAAATCTACCTAAACACTATTGGGTCTGCATAGATCTCAAACCAGTAGTTTTAGATTTCAACAAACAAAAACATTACAAGTCCCTTTGCAAGATTAAGCCTTCAAAAGCGCATCCTTATCTGCATGCTAAGCTCCAAGAACCCAAAGAGGAGGTATGGCTCTTGTTGTTGTTGTCTGCAATGTGATAGAAACTGAATTCCTGGCCAAACTATATGTACACCCACTAAAGTCTCCTAGCTTGCCAGGAAGAGAGACTGGAGATTGGAGGGGAAAGGAGGACAGGAAGGGGGTGGGGGAAAGCAGATGGTGAGGTGAATTGATGTTGGCACACTTCCTCAACATCCCCCTTTGATCTTTTGAGTCGTTCTGACCAGGTCCTACATCTTCCCATCAAATTTCAAAGGTCAGGCGAGAATACCAGCATCGATGATGAGATGCATATCTCATTAAATGGAATCTGCCTGAAACTCTCATTGAACATGGCTGAGCGGTGGCCGTTCCAGTAAATCAACGTGCCTTGTCACCAGTAATCGCGTTAACATTGCAGCTACTGTACCGCTGCATGGAAAGATAAGCTCAAACCGGCAAAACAGAGAGGAGACACGATACGAGGGCTGTTATTTCCATCTGTAACCCGTACATCGACTCCGACGGACTCATTCAGGCTCACCCAAGAGTCTACACGGATTAGCTATAATTCCATCCTTCCTTTAGCTACACCTTTCACCAAACCCACATAATCCGGTGTGAATGGATACTTAAGGCATATAGTCTTTTATTTGCTGCCAAAAGAGTAAAACCGAAATTATACCCGGCTTGTCATCTCGGCAAAGACGTCACTCTGAAGGCTTATCCGGGAGAACTTGTTGACAAAAATGGGTTTTCCGCCTTGGCTTTCCTGCGAGCGTTGAGAAATGCCACGTTTATCAACTTTACAGAGTCACTACTGAAGTGAATGCACATCCCACACTCTACAAGTTTTTGAGTCACAAATAAATTAAGGGGGAACGACACAAAAGCAATAAACAGTGTAGGATGCAGTCATATTCAGCTAGCCATATGGCAATAATGAGTGTAGGAATAGCAAAAGCGAGTTCATAATAAGCCACCAGGAGTTTCTTACCTGCTGATGAAAAGGAGGAGGAGCAAAGAGCCCACAGAGCTACACAGATGCATGGCTGCTTGAGCGTTACGCGTCTGACTGAGAAATGAGAGACAAAGAGAGATTATGTAGAGATTCAACAGATTTGTACACAGAGATTAAGCATTACTGACAAATTTCGCAGTTTGAACAAGTGCTTAACATTTTAGCTTGATGAGCCTGGCAAAATTAGGGCAGGTTGTCTCAATCCACCTTAAGTGTATGTAGAGACTGTTTAGTGACAAATATATATATAGTTACAGTTGAAGTCAAAAGTTGCAGAATATGCAAAATGTTAATAATTTTACCAAAATAAGAGGGATCATACAAAATGCATGTTATTTTTTATTAAGTACTGACCTGAATAAGATATTTCACATAGGAGACATTTACATATAGTCCACAAGAAAAAATAATAAGTTGAATTTTAAAAATTACCCCATTCAAAAGTTTACATACACTTGATTCTTAATAATACTGTGTTACCTGAATGATCCAAAGCTGTTTTTTTGTTGTTGTTCAAAAGTCCCTTGTTTGTCCTGAACAGTTATACTGCCTGCTCTTCTTCAGAAAAATCCTTCAGGTCCCACAAATTCTTTGGTTTTTCAACATTTTTGTGTATTTTAACTCTTTGCAACAATGACTGTATGATTTTGAGATCCATCTTTTTACACTTTTTAGGTTTAAATGCTCACTGATGCTTCAGAAGGAAACACAATGCATTAAGAGCCTGGGGTGTAAACTTTTGAAAAGAATGAAGATGTATACATTTTTCTTACTTTGACTAAATATCATATATTTTGTATTTAGTGCAGTCCTTTAGAAGAAGATACATGTTAACCAGAAGACAAAATAAGTTACATTTACCCTGATCTTCAAATTCAAAAGTTTGAATTTAGTTTGCTTTTAATGCATCGTGTTTCCTTCTGGAGCTTAATTGGGCTTTTTTTTTTTTTTCATTTTTAAATGAACATTCTGTAATAGTTACACATGAGTCCCTCAGTTGTTCTCAGTGTGAAAAGATGGATCTCAAAATCATACAGTGATTGTTGGAAATGGTTCAGATACACAAAAATGCTGAAAAACCAAAGAATTTGTAGGATCTGAATGGATTTTTCTGAAGAACAGGACAAACATGGGACTCATGAACAAGGAAAGGAAAGAAAAGGACGTGTGGCCTTGTATGACCCACATTCGGAATTTGTGCTCTGCATTTAACCCATCCAAGTGCACACACACAGTAGTGAACACACACGGAGCAGTGGGCAGCCATATTGCTGCGGTGCCCGGGGAGCAGTTGGGGATTTGATGCCTTTCTCAAGGGTTTCATCTCGGTCATAGTACTGAAGGTAGAAGAGAGTGCTGGTAATTTACTCCCCCCACCTACAATCCCTACTGGACCTTAGACTCGAACCCACAACCTTCAGGTTACAAGTCCGACTCTCTACCCACTAGGCCATAATTTCCCCAACAACTATTATTTGGTAAAATAATTAACATTTCGCAGATTCTACAAGGTGTGTGTAAACTTTTGACAACTTTTCAACTGTATATATAATATGTGACCCTGGACCACAAAACCAGTCTTAAAAATAAGTCAAAAATACATTGGATGGGTGAAAATGATTGATCTCTCTTTTATGCCAAAAATCATTAGGATATTAAGTAACAATCATGTTCAATGAAGATATTTTGTAAATGTCCTACTGTAAATATATTCAAACTTAATTTTTGATTAGTAATATGCATTCTTGAGAACTTCGTTTGGACAACTTTAAAAGCGATTTTCTTTATATTTAGATTTTTTTTGCAACCTCAGATTACAGATGTTCAAATAGTTGTATCTCAGCCAAATATTGTCCAATCCTAACACATATATAGTTTTGACTTATTGTGTGTGCACACCAAAAGCTAATTTAATTATTTTCGCGAGTAGATTCTACAAAGTCAATGTAAAGATGCAGATTTGCACTGGGCGTAAATTGAAAATCCTCAACGTAAACTGAAAAATTTCAACTCAACCGGAAAATTTGCATGACACATCGCGTAATGGAGGAAAGATGATTTTATTTGCATGAGTGACACGGAAAACATCCTGTGAATAATCTAGAGTGATAACATGATGAGCAAATTTGCTTCGTGTTTGGTGTGCACATAGCAACTTTTAAAAATAAAGACTTCCAATTGTTTGGAATAGCTCACAGTATTTTGATGTTAAAATTAGCAAATTTTAATAATTAAAAAAACGGAATAATTTGTAAAGCTTTGAAATCATAACCTCAGACCTATACGAAATGTAACCAAATATAAGCGCTCTGATACATAATCCCAGAGTATGGAATGAAATAATCCTTAAAAAATGTTTTTAACATTGGAATCCAGTTCACCCCCACAACAGATTTACTGATGGTGACATAAAACTCGATAAACTGTGCATATTTCAGGGGAATTATGTAAAACCTCTTTAGCTATGTGATCACCAACTACACAAAGATGACAAGATACAACAGTATAAGTAGTATTTGGGTTTTAAAATTATTCTCAATCCCTTCATTCTTGAATACTATTCATTTAGCTCTGAGCTTTTTCAGCCTTGTAAAAAACACTTTTATCTGGCCTTACATTTCAGAGATACTTTTATCTTCTTGGTGTCTATTTTGAGCCTTGATGGCAAAAAATAGTCTGTGATTCTTTGCTCAGTCTTCCAGCACCATTGCAATCTGTGTGCAGCTGTGACGATGAGTTTGAGACAACAGACGTCTGCCCTGAAGCCTGTGTTCATAAACACACAATGTGCAGGAAGAAGCAAAAATGCTTCAATTTTGAATTGCATGGATAGCTATTAAAAACAGGCATGATATCTTGATATCATGGAATCATGTAGACAGCCAAACTGTCATATTGTTAACATGAAAAAAAAAATCTGCTCTTGACCCAGATTAATATGTTAATGACTTTTTTTTACACAAACCATCACAAACAAAAAACACACTGAGATGCTTTTCCATTTTGCCTGTCAGTGCTACTAAATCAAGATTGTTCCACATACAGCAAGTCAACACTAAGATTAGAATATTTAATTTAATTATTTATTATTAACACTCCTGTCTCTTTTCTACTCATCAGCACTTCATGATAGATTGTGATGGAGGCGGCTAGCAGAATAAGTACCACTGTTCCTGACAATGGTGAAGCAAGTTACCATAAGCGCATATTTCTGGTTGTAAGTCAAACTGAGGTAAAAATTTACAGAAAACTCTTAAAGGGATAGTTTACCTCCAAATAACCTGTATGACTTTCTTTCATCTGTGGAACACAAAATAAGTTTTCTGAAAAGCATTTTGTATTTTTAAGAAGTCGAAGGAGTCCACACAGATGAAACACTCTTAAAATATCTTCTTTTATATTCCACAGTAAAAAGAAGCTCATACAGGTTTGGAACATCTGAAGGATGAGTAAATGATGACAGAAATATTTTTGGATGAACTATCACTTTAATTTTCGTAAGCACAATTTGACACTTTTGATACTAATTTGACACAATTTGATACATCAGGAGATGTATTTTCTCCACAATTTGGAGAAAATACATCTCCTGATGTATTTGTACCTGCATACATGAAAAGTGCAGTCTTCCCACACACATACGCTCCTTCCCATTGCAAAAGCTGTTCTCTTCTCTCTCGTTCTTACCCTAGTGGTTTGTGAGTCAGTGGCTGCTCGGAGGATCCTGATCTTAAGACTGAGGTGTCACTCATTTAGAGTGACAGATGACATCTTCCATGAGGTCTGGATCTTGATAGGGAGGAGCCCACGGGAAGGGTACATTGGACTTGTTTAGCAACCTTCCCAGGAAACCCAAAAGGCCTGAAGCTGGGAATGCTCTGGTGGTCATGAGAATTGTGTTTCCAGTGTTACAGTGTTCTGGCCTCCTGACTTTCTAATGTAATATACACTACCGTTCAAATGTTTGGGATCTGTATAATTTTTTAAATGTTTTTGAGTCTCTTGAGAAAGGCAACTGCGACTTTATCTCACAGTTTAGACTTTTTTTTTCACAACTCAAAACTATGGAGAAAAAATGCATAATTTTAAGATATAAATGCAGAATTTGTATTTTTTATTTCCTTGCAATTCCAAGTTTATGTCAGGCAATTTAGCCTTTTTTATTCATAATTATGAGTTTACATCTCACAATTCTGCCAATTATGCAAATCTTGCATTTCTATCTGTTTGTGCCACAGAAAAAATAAAGCTATTGTGACTTTTTATCTGACAATTCAGACTTTTTTCCCAGAATTCTGTGGAAAAACACATAATTTCAAGATATAAACCCAGAATTCATACTTTTTTCATTCAACTCCATGTTTACATGGAATTTGCAATTTTGACTTTTTTGTGATAATTCTGAGTTTGTTTGTGCCACAGAATAAAAAAGGGAATTGCGACATTTTATCTCACAATTAAGACTTTTTTCTTGCAATTTTGTCTTTTTTTCTGCCTTTTTCGTTTACATCTTATAATTCAGCTTTTTTGTTTGTTTGTTTCCGCCACAGAATTAAAAAAAAATTCCCACAATTCAGACATTTTTTTTTTTCGAATTCTGTGGGGAAAAAAGCGTAATTTCAAGATATACACCCAGAATTTGTACTTTTTTCTTGCAGTTATGTTTTTTGTTTGTTTCCACCACAGAATAAAAAAAGAGATTTTTTTTATCTCACAATTCAGACTTTTTTTGGCTTAGAATTCTGGGGGAAAACACATAATTTTAAGATATAAACACAAAATTCTTTTTTTTTCCTTGCAATTCCAAGTTTACATCTCACAATTTTGCCTTTTGTCATAATTCTTAGTTTATGTTTCACAATTCTGCCTTTTTTCTCAGAATTCTGAGTTTACATCTTGCAGTTCTGTTTTTTGTTTGTGCCACAGAATAAAAAAAAGGGTAATTGCAACTTTTTATTTCACAATTCAGACTTTTTTTAATTCTGGGGCAAAAAAACGAATAATTTCAAGATATAAACCTAGAATTCATACTTTTCTCTTGCAGTTCCAAGTTTACATGTCGCAATTTACGCAGTTTACGTCTCACAATTCTGCCTTTTTTCTCAGAATTCTGAGTTTACATCTTGCAATTCTGTTTTTTTGTTTGTTTGTTTCCGTCACAGAATAAAAAAAGGTAATTGCGACTTTTTATCTGACAATTCAGACTTTTTTTCTCAGAATTCTGGGGAAAAAATGCATAATTTTGATATATAAACCCAAAATTCATACTTTTTTCTTGCAATTCTAAGATTACATCTCCCAATTTTGCCTTTTTTTGTCATATTCTGAGTTTATGTCTCACAATTCTACTTTTTTCGCAGAGTTCTGAGTTTACATCTCACAGTTCTGTTTTTTTGTTTGTTTCCGCCACAGAATTAAAAAAAAAGAAATTGTGACTTTTTATCTCACAATTCTTTTTTTTTTAATTCTGATGATTAAAAACATGCATAATTTCAAGATATACACCCAGAATTAGTACTTTTTTCTTGCAATTCCAAGTTTACATCTCACATTGACTTTTTTGTTGTAATTCTAAAATTTACGTCTCACAATTTTGACTTTTTTTCTCATAATTTTGAGTTTATATCTCGCAATTCTTTTTTTTTCGTTTGTTTTCGCTACAAAATAAAACAGGTAATTGAAACTTTTTATCTCACAATTCAGACTTGTTTTCTTAGAATTATGGGGGGAAATGCATAATTTCAAGATATAAACCCAGAATTCTTACATTTTCTTGCAATTTTAAGTTTACATCTCGCAATGTTGTCCTTTTTTTGTCATTATTATGAGTCTCACAATTCTGCCTTTTTCATAGAATTCTGAGTTTATATGTCATAATTCAGTTTTTTTGTTTGTTTGTTTGTTTGTTTGTTTGTTTCCGCCACAAAAAAAGATAATTGCGACTTTTTAATATCACAATTCAGACTTTTTTTTCTCAGAATTCTGGGGAAAAACTGCATAATTTCAAGATATAAACCAAGAATTCATACTTTTTCTTGCAATTCCAAGTTTACATGCTATTGCTATTTTTTTGTTCTTGTCATAATCGTGTCATAATATGTCTTTTTTCTCAGAATTCTGAGTATAGATTTTAACAGTCTTAATTTTGAGATAAAACATCAGAGTTACCTTTTTTATTTTTAACCCCATTGCTGAAACAAGCTTCCATACTTATACTCAGCAAGGCTGGAACAATAAAATAATTCATTTTTTCCCCCCTTACTGTCCCTTTCTCACTTTTAAGCAGTAGTATAAGAGATATATAGAGATCTAATGGCTGGTCTGCCATGCTAAGCTACATCCATCTACAAAGCAAAGAGCCTCAGCTATTTTCTTTACTGCACACCTTCTTGCTATATTGACTTCAAACACCAGATATCTCAGCGAGAATCTAGGTCAGTGAATGACTGAATTCTGTATCTCGCATCAGCAAGGTCCAATTACTGATCTTTGACTAACTCAAAAATATCTCCACAAGAACCTTCTGAATTAATCATGAAAGCAAAACAGGAGCATAATGTGAACCATTTTATTTTTTACAGCCTTTCCTGGCCTTATAACTTACTGAAAAGATCTGTTTATTTTTCTGCTGTTTATTTGTGTGAATGATGTAACAGGGAAAAGATCTCATCAAAATATTGTAAATAATAAAATATGGATGAGTTAGAGAGAGACAGAGTTTGTGTACAGGGTAAATATTACAGTCCTGCCTTTGATAGAGATGGGCATCTCATGGCACCCAAGATAAACAGCTTTCAACACAACTGATCATTTACCAGCTAACAGAGAACATGAGACATGCTGATTTGAAAACCAATGCAGAGCTTAGCCTTAAGCCCTCACCTAATGGGAAAGTGGAAATCTGCAGTTTCTCATAGTTTTTCAGGCAACAGTATAGTAATAAATGGCAACAAACAGTGATTGTTGCCAACAAGCCTTCATGTCACTTGAGGACGTCAATAAAATCTCAATTTAAGGGCCTTAACGTAGCTCTATGTCTACTTTAACCCATTCAGACACAGCATTTGTTCCAATGCACATCACTTTTGGATGCTAGTCAGTCTATGAGTCCCATATCACATTTTTTTTACTACAAAGCAATCTTCTAATGCAATTAAGCATGGTGGCCCGTGACACAGGGCATTAAAATATGGCACATGACGTACAATTACAATATTTGTATCTTAAATCTACATTCGTTCAACAGTTTTAAAAGCTGTAAGGCTTTAAAAGCTGATTGGATTATCACAATAATTCTTGTTTCTTGATATTCACTGAGTCCAAGTGCAAGCAAAATACAAAATAGACTTGTGGTTTCACTTATAATGCTCCTATAATGCATATTTAATGCAATATTCAGTAAATTTGAGTCAGAATATTCGCAGACCATACCTGTCAAAACATATTTTGTATTCAAAACCAATTGCATGCACTGATATTCATCTTAATAATTTAACCTAACCCAAACTTTTGGGCTGTGGCTGTGTGTGTGTGTGTGTGTGTGTGTGTGTGTGTGTGTGTGTGTGTGTGTGTGTGTGTGTGTGTGTGTGTGTGTGTGTGTGTGTGTGTGTGTGTGTGTGTATATACAAACACACTGCCTTCAAAAGGGATCAGTATACAGTTTGTAATGTTTTTTAAAGAAGTCTCCTATGTTTATCAAGGCTGCATTTATTTGATCAAAAACACAGAAAATAAACTGTAATATTGTAAAATGTTATTACAATATAAAATAATGGTTTTTATTTTAATATACTTTAAAATATAATTTATTCCTGTGATGCAATGCTGAATTTTCATCCATTACTCCAGTCTTAAGTGTCACATGATCCTTCAGAAATCCTTCTAATATGCTGATTTATTATTTGAATTATCAATGTTGGCAACAGTTGTGCTGCCAATATATATACAATTTTAAAAACAGCATTTATTCAAAATATGAATCTTTTCTATCGCATTTTCTTTTTATCAAATTAACACACCCTTGCTGAATAAAGGTTTTCATTTCTTTTAAAGAAAGAAAGAAAGAAAAAAATGACTGACCCTGAACTTTCAAACGTGTAGATTTCTATTTTAAATAAATGCTTCTTCTTTTTAACGTTATATTCATCAAAGAATCCAAAGAATTCTGAAAAAAGTATCACAGGTTCTGAAAAAAAATTAAGCAGCACATTTGCCAACACTGATAATAAATAAGCATATTAGAATGATTTCTGAAGGATCATGTGACACTGAAGCCTGGGGTAATGATGTTGAAAATTCAGCTTTGCATCACAGGAATAATTTCTATTTCAAAGTATATTAAAATAGAAAGCCAAAGTTAAACTGTGTCAGAACAAAATCTTGTAATGTCAGACAACGTCAGTAAGGTATGTAACAAAACATGTTCAGGTCAAAGTGTCAAATCAAATTGTTGGTCCCAAATTTGTATCAGTTTTACTAGTAGTCCACTGTATAAAGAATTTCTGGGTATAATATGTTACAGTTTAGGGGAGAGCGGGGTAAGTTGTCACACTTTTCACACTGTCTAACTTTTACTGAGCACCATACACCACAATGTAATAAATGTCTTACCAAATGAAAGATGGAAGTCTCAGGCCCATAATATGTATTCATCACATTTTCATATCTTATCTCATTACGGAGTTGTAGACTGTTGAATGGAGAGTGTGCACTTGTGACAATTTGCCCCATCGGCAGGTAAGTTGTCACACTATATTATCTAAAAATAAGAACACAACTACTTAATTGTGATTGATTTTAATTGTTAAATTCAAACCAAAACTGGGAATACTAACAATTTTGCCTAGAGAATTTGGCAAAAAAACAATTATTTCAATCCAATACACATTTCAATCAAAACATTAAGTGCCAAGACAACTTTACTTGGAACTTTAAACTCAAATGTTCTCTGGCTTGCACATAAATCCATGATAACTGAATGGAATGCTGCAAATAACTGGCTTAACATAATACGTTTAACCTCTGAACAAAACAGAGGCCCTGTATCTAATTAATCAGACTCATCTTCAGTCACAATTCTGGTGCAAGCATCAGGGGCCCATTTGTTGCATTTTACCCAGGTCTCTTTTGGACGACTGTTTGAAAATGGCTCCACACAGACAAAGCAGAAGCACTTTTCACCATCATCATCTATGATTTTTCTTCTTTTACCTGCCTTGTTCTTCGTAGGTCCAGACCCCCCCCCCTTCCCGTTCTTTTGAAATAGATTTTTGCTTGATTCAGCCTTATTCTTTTCTATTTCTAGTTGCTGCTTCACGGCGTGTCTGTAAGAATTGCTCATTTGTGTCGTTTTCTTCCTTTCCACATGTGACGACTTGCCCCAAAATCAATAAGACAACTTGCCCCAAACTGAGATGTATGCTAATGTTGGCTAAATGTCAGGGTTAGCTCAACATAGGACGTCAGCTAAAGTATCAAA
This sequence comes from Garra rufa, assembly GCF_049309525.1. NCBI lineage: Eukaryota > Metazoa > Chordata > Actinopteri > Cypriniformes > Cyprinidae > Garra > Garra rufa. The sequence continues at coordinate 26,574,355 of NC_133382.1, read as the reverse complement.
AGACACGTTACTGTCTCCTCTATTTTGTGCAAAATAATATTTTTTAACATCTATACCTAACAAAGTTGTACTGAAGAAAATTTAAAGTGATTTGTTTTTACTTTTTAGGTCAAAAAATATAAAAATTGTGCTCACCTCAGATTATAGCAGTCTTGACCACATATGAACAGGAGGTTGACTATAGAATTAGAAGTCACACAAAGTGGCCATTTCATTTTTGAGATAAAGCCTCTAGTATTGGAGATATGGACAGTGTGACAACTTACCCGTGTGACTACTTACCCCGCTCTCCCCTACTTCATTTTGCTATCCTCACTTACATAAATCAACTGTAGCTAGAGTCCTGCACCTACGAGTAAAAAAATATCGTATCTGGTGTCTAAATAATTTTTGGTTTGACTGTGTATGTACATATAATTATGAAAAACATTATAAACTGATATTTTTGTCCTTTGAACTTACTTCAAGACTGAAAGGGTTAAATTTGACGACCTGTGTTTTCATAGCCTAAACACAAACACGATATACGTTCAAACTATTCACATTAATAAAAAAAAAAGGCAATTTAAATGTATTATAGCCACACAAATCGTCCTCTATAATATAAAAAAGCGGGTTTACTAACTGTTTAGCGTCTTCGAATTAAAAACAATTTTCAAAATCAAGTCATTTAAACAAAATTGTTTTGTTTTTGCCAGTAAACGATGATGATAAACATAACCGCGGAATCCATCGTAAAGTACCGACTTGGCATGTTTTCACACATCAAAATATTTCTCTCAAATTCATAAACGCACATAATATCACATATGACTAACTGCGTACTTACATTTAAAGTCGGGCAGTCGTTTGCATTTCCAAGGCGCTTAGAACATCGAATCACTCATCTGCATATGTTGTATCGGTTGTAAGTCCGAGCCATTTAGTTCTGAGAAAAGAAAGACGTGACTTTCAGCAGTTTTCACGGCGCTGGAATCCGTCAGTGATGCGCAACTACTTCACAGCAGTCAGTCTAAACTACTGGTTGCATCCCAGACACATTCTGCGCTGTGCTCATAGCAGAAGAACCTATCAGTGATGATTCAGTTGTGATTGGAGGGAACAGGCTTGGAAAGTGGCATCGGAAAATATACATTGAATGACAGTGGCATGTAATTATCACACAGGCACATCATACTACTAATCTCCATATAGGCTATTTATGCCACATGTAAGCAAACCCTGCCTGTCATCTCTTTTTTTAGATGTCATGTCAATTTGACCAAAAGGTTATTTCCTTTGAGGCATGGAAATGTATTTTCACATGCTCACCCACTTACTTCTGGTAAATAAGACATGTTTGACATTGCATCATGCATAGATTATACCAGAACACTCTAGGGAATAATGCGGTATGGAGTGCAGAAATGCATTCGCTTCTTCTAGCAGGTTGTTAGAGGCTGGATACTGCAATTTCGGGGGAAGCTCCAGTTCCAGCACCCACGGAACTGGCAGGTCTTCATAATAAACCCGCTTACTGCTTCTCTCCAATGTCTGACTGCCAACAGGCACATAGATCTGATTGTAAGAGATTTCCTTTTTGAAACTGATGGATGTTTTCACGGTATGTTTCAGAGCTGAAAATGTGTACGTTTGGCTGTAGGCTATTGAAGTTTTGAGAAGGTAAGTTAACTAGCTAAAAAAAAAGGAAGAAATTCCAGAACTTGTTTGAGGTTGAAAACAAAATGTCTTCTCTGATCTATCTTCATCAAGCACCTGCAAGTCCGTCTGTGCCAAAACTAATTGACTGCATATCCATGCACATCAGCATGTTGCCTGTCAGATCAAACATTACACAAGATGCATTCAAATGGGTTCCTCCCACAATGCTGCAGAATAAAAATTGTTTCAGGGTTGCATGCCAAACGCTATGCCGTTCCTGTCCAAAAAGTTCTCTGCTCGCTCATGCAAATACAAGCAGTGAAGGCTTCCCGCAAAACACTCCCACTCAAGACGTTTAAATATGTCCTTTAGTATATCATCCCATGAGAACAGAACAGAGAATTATGAAACCATAAGGGATTTAATTCATTATTCAGTATGAAGCGTGACTTGGGACAAACTACACTATAAAAACAGACAAGGCGTTAATCGTGTAAATTTAATGGGTGGCAAAATAAACAAAGCCAACTGCTCTGACACATTTTCATGCCAAAAAAAAACTTCACAATCTTATCTATAACAGAGAATTCATGCAAATAGGTTAAGTCATACTATGTTGACTATACAAGATCACAAAAAAATACCTCCATCAAATCCAGTCATATAATAATGTAGATGCTGTATCATAAATACCTATTACGACATTATCATAAACTCTTTTATTTCTTGAAAACTGCAGGTTATCACTTGTTACTTTAAGTAAAACAGTGCATTATGGGTTTGCACAGTGTTTGATAAACTGTTCAAAGGATTAGAAAGATTTAAACGTTTTGCTTTTTCAGTCGCAAAGAAATAAAGTTTTTTGAGGAAAAAGATCCAGGATTTTTCTCCATATAGTGGACTTCTAAGGTTCCCAACAGTTTGAAGGTCAAAATTGCAGCTTCAGTGCAGCTTCATGTGGTTTTACACGATCCCAGTCATAGAATAAGGGTCTTATCTAGCGAATCAATAGTCGTTTGCTTAAATTTTTTTTTTAATTAGATTTTTTAACCGCAAATACTAGTCTTGCACAATCTCTGTGATGCGCGACTTGATGCATTACGTAATCACGTAATCTTCATCTGTGTACTTTTGGTTTTTTGGTTCGTTTTGTAAACACTGGGTCGGTACTTCTGCCTACGTCACGCTTGACCTTTCCAACATGATGACATAATGCATGAGGTTGGGCTGGTGCAAGACAAGCATTTGTGGTAAGAAAGTACATTTTTACAGTTGAAGTCAAAAGTTTACATACACCTTGCAGAATCTGCAAAATGTAAAAAAAATTTTTTACCAAAATAAGAGGGATCATACAAAATGCATGGTATTTTTTATTTACTGACCTGAATAAGATATTTCACATAAAGATATTCACATGTAGTCCACAAGAGAAAATAATAGTTGAATTTATAAAAATGACCCCGTTCAAAAATTTACATACGCTTGATTCCTAATACTGTGTTGTTACCTGAATGATCCACAGCTGTTTTTATTTTTTGTTTGTTTTTTGTTTTTTTGGTGATAGTTGTTTATGAGTCCCTTGTTTGTCCTGAAAAGTTACACTGCCTGCTGTTCTTCAGAAAAATCCTTCAGGTCCCACAAATTCTTTGGTTTTTCAGCATTTTTATGTATTTGAACCCTTTCCAACAATGACTGTATGATTTTGAGATCCATCTTTTCACACTGACAACACACGAGGGACTCATATGCAACTATTACAGAAGGTTCAAACACTCACTGATGCTTCAGAAGAAAACACAATGCATTAAGAGCCAGGGGTGTAAACTTTTGAACAGAATGAAGATGTGTAAATTTTCTTATTCTGCTTAAATATATTTTTTCATTTAGTACTGTCCTTAAGAAGCTACAGAAGATACTTACATGTTTTCCAGAAGACAAAATAAGTTATATTTACCCTAATCTTCAAATTCAAAAAGTTTTCACCCCCGGCTCTTAATGCATTGTGTTTCCTTCTGAAACATCAGTGAGTGTTTGAACTTTCTGTAATAGTTGCATATGAGCCCCTCAGTTGTCCTCAGTGTGAAAAGATGGATCTCAAAATCATACAGTCATTGCTGGAAATGGTTCAGATACACAAAAATGCTGAAAACCAAAGAATTTGTGGGACCTGAAGAATTTTTCTGAAGAACAGCAGGCAGTTTAACTGTTCAGGACAAACAAGGGACTCATGAACAACTATCACTAAACAAAAAAAAAAAAAAAAAAAAAACACAGCTGTGGATTAATCAGGTGCATGTAAACTTTTGAACGGGGTAATTTTTATAAATTCAACTATTATTTTTTCTTGTTCCTAAATAAAAAAAATAACATGCATCCCTGCTATTTTGGTAAAATAATTACAATTTTGCAGATTCTGCAAGGTGTATGTAAACTTTTGACTTTTTAAAGAACATGACAGATAGTTTCGCTAGATAAGACTCTTATTCCTCAGTTGGGATCATGTAGAGCTCTTTGAAACTGCAATTTGGACCTTTAACCTGTTGTCTCCCACTGAAGTCCACTATATGGAGAAAAATCCTGGAATGTTTTCTTTAAAAAAACAATTTCTTTGCAACTAAAGAAAAAAGACATTAACATCTTGGATGACATGGGAGTAAATTATCAAGAGTTTTTATTCTGCAAGTAAAATTATTCTTTAGGATGCTGATCTGGACATAGACCATACAAGTAGGCAAATTTGTTCAACTTAATGGAAACAGTGAACAAGCACTAAAATATACATATACATAAATAAAGCAAAATAAAAATATCTCTCTGTACTGCACTTTCCGGGAGGAGACAAGCCGTCAGCTCCAAATGTCAACTCCAAACTTATAAATGTGACTAAAAAAGACATGTACAATAAATGTTTTATTCAAATGCCTCTTGCATTGCTGCCTGATGTCAGACTGCTCACTGCTTTTTGAGTTTTAATTGCCTGCAAGTAGTCCACTGGGACAGTTCCTCATTTTGTTTGATAAATCTTTAATTGTAGGAAGGCATGCCTTCTGTTACGTTGAACCTGGGCCTAATTATAACTAATTATAGCAAGCATGAATAATTTATTTAACATTTTATACAATTATATAAAACATGTAAGTACTGTATTACAGTTGTTTCAGTGATTGCACCTGAATTGCATGAAATTTTTACAAATAATTCAGCTGAAGAAAAAGTTAAAGGGAAAGAAGTGCCTATTTTAGATTTCGTAAAATATGCACACTGTTTAGCTTGTATAAGAGCCGAGGTCATTTCCTGTGAAGACACATAAGTGGAAAACGATGAGCCATAGTAAAATAAGTGGGGTGCAACTGTAAAAGCAAACAGAAACTGAGGCAACAACTGCATGAATTATTAAGTGTCCCTGCTTGAGACCTGTCAAGAAGCGAGTGAGAGAGAGAAATGGCGTTTAAAACTCAGGCTAACATTGCTCGATCAACACCTACAGCACTCTCCTAATGCCATCATCTCGACAAGGCAAGACCGGCCTCTAACATTGTAAGCTCACAGGAGATTTGAAAGTAAGCTGTCAGGTACTTTGCAATCTAGTGCCGCCCACTCTCGTCCTGGCAGCTTCTTGGAAAGCCTGGAGTCCGTGCCATGCGCTCGATGCCTTGACAAAATGTCAGCGACATTCCTGTTGCTGTCTGTCTGCCCGTACCACACAGGGCAGTTTCCTTCATTGTGGGGGACGGGAGTTCCTGTGAAGGTTGAAGTTTTGGAGCTCGAAGCCTGTGGGTGAGCGGAGAGACTGTGGAAAGCGAGAGCACCATATGGTAAAGCCTCAAGCCCAATTCTGACATGTATAGGGTAAAAAAAACTCAGGACTTACGTAAGGATGTGACAGAGCGAGGGCTCTCATTTCGGGCCTCTGAGAAATGTGAATCAGGCGAGGGCAGGAGGTTTCAGGACAGTCTGGTGCTGGCATTGCAGTGCCCCGAGGGTCGAGCTGTGTGCCACCCACCGCCTCCGCAGCACCCGATGACAGCATGTACAAACCAAGCCATATTCCCTGGCCAGCTCCCAGGAGGGATGAGCTTATGAAACGGTTTATATACAACGCTACACTGGCTCCACAAATACTCACAACAACAAACACACTGCAAAAGGGAAGTTGATGTGATATGTTGTCAAGATCGATGCTTCTCCTCATTCTGTCATTAAACAGGGAGGAACAATGTCTCAAAGCAGGGGGTGGGGGTGTATAGTTCAGCATAAAAGAAACTCACAGGAAAGCTCAATGACAGGTGACAGCAATTACTGTACAATCTAAAAAAAAACACATTATGTGGATGCTCTCCTACTCTCGCTTACAACAAAATGGTTTTAGAATCATCAAATAGCTTCAATATACAACAACAGCAGCATTTCATCTAATATTTCCTTATTTTTTTGAAGTTCCTCAATAATCCATACACCACAACACAAGGATATCTACAAATATTTGTTGTGAATCAGAAAAAGATAAACAACTTATTACATGTTTTTCAAGAATAAGTCTACAGTTGAAGTCAAAAGTGTACATACTTGCAGAATCTGCGAAATGTTAACTATTCTACCAAAATAGCAGGGATTATACAAAATGCATGTCATTTTTTATTTAGTACTGACCTGAATAGGATATTTCACAGAAAAGATGTTTACATATAGTCCAAAAGAAAAATAACAGCTGAATTTATAAAAATGACCCTGTTCAAAAGTTTACATATGCTTCATTTTCGTGCTGTTACCGGAAGGATGTTTTTTGTTTTGTTTTGTTTTTTTAGCATTTTTGTGTATTTGAACCCTTTCCAATAATGTTTTTGAGATCCAATTTTCACACCGAAGACAACTGAGGGACTCATATGCAACTATTACAGAAGGTTCAAATGCTTACTGATGTTTCAGAAGGAAACACAATGCATTAAGAGCCGGGGGTGAAAACCTTTTGTATTTGAAGATCAGGGTAAATGTTACTTATTTTGACTTCTGGGGAACATGTATGTATCTTCTGTAGTTTCTGAAGGGCAGTACTACAAGAAAAAAATATGATATTTAAGCAAAATAAGGAAAATGTACACATTCCATTCAAAAGTTTACACCCCTGGCTCTTATTCCATTGTTTTTCCTTCTGGAGCATCAAGGAGCGTTTGAACCTTCTGTAATAGTTACATATGAGTCCCTTGGTTCGTTGGAAAGGGTACAAATACACAAAAATGCTGAAAAAACAAAGAATTTGTGCTGGCAGCTGGCAATTTAACCGTTTAGGACAAACTCAGGGACTCATGAATAACTATCACTAAACAAAAAAACGCAGCTGTGGATCATTCAGGTAAGAACACAGTATTAAGAATCAAGTGTATGTAAATTTTTGAATTGTATGTTATTATTTTGTCTTGTGGACAATGTAAACATCTTTTATGTGAAATTTATCTTATTCAGGTCAGTACTAAATAAAAAATAACATGCATTTTGTAAGATCCCTCTTATTTTGGTAAAATGTATGTATATATCCTTGTAAAAAATGGAAAAAAAGAGAAAAGAAACAAAAAATATATATACAACTGCTCAAAAGTTTGGATAATTTTTTTAATGTTTTTGAAATAAGTCTCTTATGACCAAAATTATATAATAAATACAGTAAAATTTTCTTTTTTTCTGGTGTAATATCTGTAATGTAATTTAAAGAAATGTAATTTATTCCTGTGATGGCAAAGCTGAATTTTTAGCAGCTATTACAATAGTCTTCACATGATCAGCCCAGATTTCCCATTGGCAGATTTACCTTTAGCCTGGCCCATTAACTTCTTATGTCCAAGGTTGAGTTTTGCCTGTTCTCAGGCTTTAAATTAGCAAAAGAAAAGTTATCACATTCAGTTCAGTGGTTTTCACAAAGCTAACGGGCCCTAATTCATTTTAAGCTGTCGAGTCAGCATTCCCTCCCTCTTACTTCCTCTGTGATAACCTGAATTTAATGCTAAAGGGCAACGATTGCTTTCACAACCTATTATGGTGTAGCGGAGCATTTCTTGATGATGATTTCACAGCACAGTGCATTTTTTTTTCTTCTGAGAGAAATGAAGTTTACATCAGCCACAGGGTGAGATTTATCCAGTCTCACATCTACTGTATCATCACTTTTCACACCTCTTACTGCTGCAGACGTTCCGATGGCCCCAAGAGCAAAGGTTTGTAAGGGCTGAAGTGTGTAATTTTTTCGATGTTGAAATATTTTCTCCTATGTCAGCTTAATAGGCAGAGACAGCTGTAAGTAAGCCATTTGTAGGTTGTTTTCTCCGGAAAAAAAAGTGTAAACAATGTGTCTCTGCGAATTTATCGCAACATGTGAAACTGTTTGTGAAGCATCAAGACACACCTAACCTAGCAACATAAGTTTAACCAATGACTCAAGCCTGAGGCAGGACTATCTTTTTGTCTGACCAATAGCAGACGAAGGGGAGTGTTTGTAAAACCTGTTTGAAATAGACCTTAACCTACTCACTAATAGAGGGTTTGCACTTACGTCAAGATTTGGTCAGTTACCCAGATGCGCGGCCATATCTGCGATACTGTAAACAACAGCATAAAGAAGCATGAGGAAGCTGCTAAATCAAATACGGAAGGACTTAGTAAGCAGGAAAGGGCACAATATTTTGACAAACTAAAGTTAATAGGTGGTAAAGATACGTACAAGCACTATTAATTGAGATATTAGCCTAATATTTTACCTACCTGACTGGAAATACAAACACAAGAACAAACACAAATGCTTTCAAGATTAATGCCTTGGAAATCCTGGTTCAGTTTGGCCAAACACAAACGCCTTTTGTTCCTCAGACAGTTGTTTGCACTCTTCTCCTTGATTTGTTATAACTTTTGGCAGTCTATAGTATTCCAAATGTTTTCCTGATCCGACCTATTAGTACAGCCCAAAACATGACAATAATTGACTATTTTTAGCAGCAATAATCAGCAAAATATGCAAGTTTTGTTCAGTTCAGTGGCACTGTTTACGTTCAGTGCCGCCAATATGGCCAGTTGATGACGCGTTGTGAAAACACTCTATAACTTTGTTAAATCTGCATATTTATTTGCGCAACAATTCTGTTGGATTTATAACATCAAGTGCAGATACAATGTTACATACATTTGTTATTACCTTCGTTCTAATGCTGATGAATCTGAATGACTAAGTGCGTGTCTGCGACTAGTCAAAATATGGCCAAATAAAGACCTTCCGCAGACAACATGCGCATTCTCTTTCTCCGAAATTGCTAGTAAATTTCTTAATTACAAAGTAATGTTATATTAAATTTAATTATATTAAACTGAACTAGTATTTTCTTGTAAAATATACAAATCCAGTCTTAAGTAGTACAGGTATATTTGTAGCAATAGCCAAAAATATATTGTATGGGTCAAAATTATCGATTTTTCTTCTATGCCAAAAATCATTAGGATAGTAAAAATCATGTTACATTAAGATGTTTTGTAAATTTCCTGCAGTAAATATATCAAAACGTAATTTTTGATTAGTAATATGCATTGCTAAGAACTTAATTTAGACAACTTTAAGTTGTAACTTTTTTTTTGCACCCTCAGAATCCAGATATTCAAATAGTTGTATGTCGGCCACCTATTATCCTATCCTAACAAACCAGACATAAATGGAAAGCTTATTTATTCAGCTTTCAAATGTTTTCAAATTGATGCTTATGACTGGTTTTTTGGTCCAGGGTCACATTTTTTACAATGTATAGAGTGTTTTCACGATGCATCATTAATTGGCGACACTGAACATTAACAATGCCACTGAACCGAATGAAACTCGCATATTTTGCTGATGATAATGATGAATTATTGTCATGTTTTGGGCTTACACTTACTATAGACTGCCAAAAGTTATAACAAATCAAGGAGAAAAGTGCACAAACTGTCTGAGGAACAAGGTGTTTGTGGTTGGCCAAACTGAACCAGGATTTCCAGGACAACAATCTTGACAACATTCAAGTTTGTTCTTATCATTTCCAGTCAGGTAGGTGAAATATTAAACTAATATCTTAATTAATACTGCTTGTACATATCTTTACCACCTATTAACTTTAGTTTTTCAAAATAGTGCGCCCTTTCCTGCTTACTAAGTCCATCTCTATATGACTGAGCAGCTTCCACACGTTTTTTCCATGGTTTAGACAGCATAAAATTAGCAGAACAACATATTCTGTTGTACATTAACTGTGCAATCCATGCTGTTGTATCGCCAACATGGCTGGGCAATTGTGACATAAGTGCAAACTCTCTATCAGGCCTATATATCACATCACTTAAATATTATATTACACATTTCTCCTTTAAGCCTTTAGGTTTTGATCAGTGTGTTAACCCTTTGTTCACAGTGTGAACCAGCCTGTAAGAGAATAGTCTTCTCAACAATTACATGTCTAATGAGACCATGAGCGCAATAGCGTGCTCTGGCACCTATCCAAGCCTCTTGATTTAATTTCAAACAGATTTATGCATCTGCTCAGAATTTTTATAGGGAGGGAGTCTGCCTGAACTGGTATAACATCTCTGTTATATCAGCTTGGCAAATCATAAATTCAGGCATTCACTAAAGCTTTTAGCAGTATTTTTTATGAGTGAATTAGTGTAATCGGATTAGTTGGTAATCAGTTTGAAAAACAGACACTTTGAATTGTTTGTGGAGTCAATTTAGCTTTGATGGATGAATAACATTTTATGAACACCTAATGTAACGAATAAGCAGGATAATGGGTTTGTTCTGGATATAGTGCTCAAATTAAATGTATGCAATCATTCATGCACAGTTAAGATGGTCTGTGGAAATGTAGGAGACTTATCACAATGCAGTAAAGTTCCATCTCATTCTTATTCCAGGCCATAAACCACATTTCCCTCTGGTGAAACTAAAGCTACTGTTGACCAGATTTTCAATGTATTAAAGAGGCTCATAAATATGAACCACACCACTTTCAAAAAGTGCTAGATCAATGCATTAGCAAATTGTCATAGATGTAATGCTATCGTCTCAACACCAGAGGTCATTATCACTGTACTATTGAGATTTAGGGTCTGGTTTAATTATCTCAACCTGTACGCAATTATGTGTTATTTCTATGTTTACTTCCTGTTTCTGTTAATTCCCATCCTCCTCATTAAACCCTCAGGCCATTTTTTCTCTCACATTCCCAGTGGACAACTTCAGACCTTTTTTCGGATAAGGCTAATGTGTTAAGACGCGGTCGATGTATGGGCTTGAGTTCCTACCTCATAAAATGATTCCTCATGCTGTCTGTTCCTACCATCTAGGGTTTTTATCTAAAACCGTGGGCCACATACTTCCAATGCAGTGAAGAGGATGTCTCATAAATCTGGATAATCCACATACAGTGTGACTGGGCCTGTCTAAATGCCAGTTCAGGAAACAGGATTATGATGCACTCAAGAAGCCAGCAGTGCTATCTGCTAGTCACATCACACCTATCTAGTCTAAAGTGGATTTTTGCTAGACCTACAAAAAACAGAAGGCAGTATTGTGTCAGAGTTGTTATAGATGCTAAAACCAGGTGTTTTCATTTTACTTGGTCATGCAAGCCTGTGCTAAGCCTACACACAAACACAGGCAGATCTCATTACAGCAGACAGACTACAAACAATGCTTTTTTTTATCTGTTTCACTCTGCATAACTCCATGTGCCTCCTTTGATATGTTTAAATGTATTTAAACATTAAATTTTAATGAATATTAATAAATTACAGTTTTTTATAATTTGGATAAATGTATATAAATTTACAGCGGATGTCATAGTACAAAAATAAAACTATTACAAAATATTAAAGTGTATAAATCACTCCTCGTAAAATAAAACCGCGACACCAGCAGGGTTGCCAGGTTTTCACAACAAAACCCGCCCAATTGCTACTCAAAACTATCCCCAACTAGTGTAATTCAAGGGGGAATCGCCAAATCGCGTTCTGGGGGATAAAATACACTTTTTTGGCGGAGTTCCCCCGGTAAAATTTGCATTCCAGGGGCTAAACATCACGATATTGGGGTTGCTTAAACCCGCGGACATAAAAAACAAGCTGCGCCAACAGTGTTAAAGTAGCCCAATTCTACGGGGAAACCGCAGACTTGGCAACACTGGACACCAGAAGGTAAACTTACAACTGGAATCTGGAGTAGTCTGTCTCGCCTCCCCTTAGCCCCGATATGATTTGATATTACTGGTTATGATTTGGCTGTAATTGGTTCATACGATAAACCCCGCCTCTTGTGTTCCTACACGTTCGCGAATCAATCTGATTCTGAATAAACAAATAGCGTTAATTGGAAGATTAAAATCGAAAATCTAACTTCAGATGGCTTGAAAACGATCTGTGGGTTTTTTAGTGAGCTATCAGCTTGTTGAAATTAAAGGTCCATCTACGCGTCTGTGACAAGATGACGATCCGAAAATAAGTTTATTATTAAAAAGAACACCTGAACATCAGTTCATAAATACATATATACAATTGTTTAAATAAAATATATTGTTTAAACTGCTTTTGAAAACTATTTTGGAATACATGTAAAATGCTTAAAAACACTAAATTGATGAGAAATATACTTGTTTTTAATAAATAGAATTGGTTTTAATAAAAAGACATCAATACACAACATTTTTCAAGTTTACGACCACCGAAGTTCATCCACTCTCCTGTCTGATTTGTCTGTCGGCCAAAACGGCGGATTAGGCTTTATGATTGGTCAGATCGCCTTTCAATCAAGCTGTTTACGAAGGGTTAACTACATTGTTAATGTAAAAATACTTCTGATAGTGTAAGTCAGTGGTTCTCAAACTTTTTCAGCAGGAGGCCCCCTTGTGTAGGGTGAATCCTTTTGTGGCCCCCCAAAAGAAAACTCGTGATGCAAAGCATCCTCAAATTTACAATTTTACTCAATTTTAGATTGTACCAAAAACGAATGGATTTTGTACAATGGCGCAATAACAATTCTGTCTGTAGTGTTATTTCTCTGATTTTAAATATACAACATTTGTTAAATTCTACATTTCATAAAATATAATTGTTTTAAAACAGTTTTGACTGTTGAAAATAACATTGACTAAAAAGTGCAACAAAAGTATTGAATACTAAATTGTAATTTTTTGTCCATATTAAATGAATACTGAAAAGTTAATTTACATATTCTTTGCAAAAAAGCAAAAAAAAAAAAAGCAAAAAAGAAGTGCATTCAACTTTTTACATGTAACAGTGGCAATAGTTTTGTTTGCAATTTGAATCAATCTTTTTCAGCAATATTTTTTTCTGCTGTATGCCGCGTTCCAGGCAACTCGTTGCCCGTGTTTTTCTAACCTTCTACCCGTGAAAGTGCACCGAAGCATCGGTCAAACCAGTGATTTCCTACCAAGTTCCGAGCTCTGACGTAACATAGCCCGAGAAATGACAATGTCAGCCTTTACTGGTGCGTTGTTTTTTTTTTGTTTGTTTTTTTTGCAAGAAGTACACGGTGGAAAAATAAAGCTTAGGGCAATATAACGTTATATAATAAAAAAAAATAATAAATGCGTCCAGGCAGTTTGGCGTGACTTGCCTGGAACGCTACAGTCGCGAGTAGTGGTTTGAAGTCATGATTTACCAGCTCAAAAACCTGTGCAGCATTATTCCTCCCCGATCGTGTGAGGCTTTTTACATTTGGCTATTCACATGGCTGAAAGATACAATGCTTGCTGTGTTTTTTCAGGTACTGTCGTGACTCGTGATGTAGTGGAGGGTATACGCAGGTATACGTACCCACTTCTTTATCAGCCTAAATCAGGCCAGTCCACCACATCCAGTCATACGTGAATAAATGTAAATATTCACTAAAAACACCCAATAAAAACAGTGATGATGCAGTCAGGACCGTGGCGCTGGCTCGCTTTGAAATATATTTGATGATCGCGCCTGAAGAGCCTGCGGCTGCGGCTGCGCCAGCTCTGTCTCCCGCACCCCAGTAACTTTAATTTGAATCAGTACATAACGAAAACAAAACCTTACAAATAAAAAGAAGCAGCTTTTTACGATCAGAAATTTCTTAAACCAGTAAACCCCTGTAAAATTATCAGTCAAAGGATCCGGTAAACGAATTCCTTCAAATAGTAAGTTCAAAACCAAACGATCTCATCAGAGAGTCACGTAACATTATTCACCCACTTCTCCAGGCACCCACTGCTACACCACTGGTCGTGATGTTAGCCAGTCTTACCTTCTGCTTGAAAAAAATCCTTACTTTTATTTGCATGCGCCGGCTGAACTGATGTGAGATGTCGGTTGAGTTTATTTGGTTTCAGCACTTTAACGGATAAACTCTTCAAGCACAGTGTGCACTGTGGTCTGCCATCACTATATTCCATAAAGCCATATTTTAGGTTTTTTTCACGCTATATGCTCTTTATTAACCCTCTCAGCTGAAACACTGCATCCTCTATCTAAAAACGTATCCATTTAAAAGAGTCTTTAGCATTCATCAACGTGTTTATGGCTAACTGTTCTGTGCACTAGTACATCAATGAACGTTTTGGTGACTTTTCCGCATAGTAAGCAGAGTAACAATTTAATTTTATTATTTGTTTAATATGTTTAATATTTAACATAGTTTACATGTTAACAATCCTGACGTGCATACAGGTAAAATATATATTTTTAATTATTTTCTAATCTAGATTCTGGAATTTCTATGCGGCCCCCCTAGCGCCATCTGGTGGCCCCCAGTTTGAGAACCACTGGTGTAAGTAGCCTAATGTTTATTTAACCAAGAAAATGTAACATGATGGGACATAAATGTACTTTTAAATGTGAGAACTTCCTCATTTCAGCACAACACTGCACTCCGCGATATATGTGACCCTGGACCACAAAACTAGTCATAAGGATCAATTAAATTTATACATCAGTCTGAATAAATAAGCTTTCGATTGATGTATGGTTTGTTAGGATAGTACATTATTTGGCCGAAATACAACTACTTGAAAATCTGAATCTGAGGGTGCAAACATTTAAAATACTGAGAAAATTGCCTTTAAAGTTGACCAAATGAAGTTCTTGCAATACATACTACTAATCAAAAATTAAGTTTTGATATATTTAAAATAGGAAACTTACAAATGATCTTAATGGAACATGATCTTTACTTAATATCCTAATGATTTTTGGCATAAAAAAAAAACAATAATTATGACCCACATAATGTATTTTTGGCTATTGCTACAAATATACCCTACTTAAGACCCATGCTACTTAAGGTTTTGTGTTCAGGGTCACATATATAGAATTCATGAGGCATATAAAAACATGCAAGCGTATTTAACCAAATATAATTACATTTATGTCTAAAACAAAGCAGGACTTTTTTTTTTTTGAGGAGTTGAAGATGAAAAAAGTTTTTCTAATTAAACCATTTCTAAGCCTACTACATAAAAGTGATATAACAGAATAAACAATACAACCTAAGTGCAATTTGTGATCATTCTGCTCAAATGAGCGTGTAATTGTCCTTAAATGTCTTCTTAAGTGCTATTGTACATAATGAACATTATTAACAGCTTGCAGCACTTTGCTGCTACTGTTTGTATGCATCATACTTTTTTTTTTTTATATAACACCAATAAAGTGAGAATCCTTCCTGACAGCCATTTTATCAGTGTTTGTTTGGATCAATTACGCCAGCAATATCACAGTATTATAAAAATCCCATGGTTTCCCACTAAAAAAAGTTTGGCATTATAATGCCTCAAGGCAAGTCTGTGGGCAGAACAACTATAATTTGTGTTGACATGCTGTAATTGGAATCAATCCATATTCAATTATAGAAACAATTCTGGTACTGGGTAACAGTCAATCATGCTATCAAAAAAAACTATACTAGTTGTGAAGTTAATGTGAACCATGAGGGACATGTTTGGTCATCTGCACCATGTGACCCTGCAGCATGTTGGCTTATGAACGAGCTGAGCACAGATAAAGCAGCACCAGAGAGGCGTGAGAGGCCGTTCCATCCCTGAGGGCTCAGCGTTTTGACTTGAAGCCATGAATCGCTCTGTGTCGCCCCCGCCACCCACCCCTGTTCTCCATTTTCACTTTCACACAAAAAACACAGACAAGCCGTACTGAAAACCTACTATACAGGGCCTACACATCCTTTTATTTAAGGGTACAGATACGCTATGAATGTTTTCACCACATTTATTGCAGTGGTAGCACATCCCAACCCACTGCCTGATTAGATGCTGATGTTATAAAGATGACAGTTTTAACTGCTGGTATTTTGAGCAGGTCAGATTTTCAAAACAGGTGAAACTGACACGCTAGCCCACTGAGAAAAACTTATCTTCTCCTTGTTAATACTGACTGTCAGAATCTGTTAATGTTCATTTAAGTCATCAAAGTTTGTCACTGTCTTTGATTCCAATCTGTGAATTATTTATCACAGTGGTGTTAGATTGTTAGATGTAAAATGCTGTTGGATTTTCTCGCTTTCTTCAAATATATGTGCCGAATATACACTTGAGCACTGCCTTTCCAGCTAGGTAAAAAAAAGAAATATAAATGGTAGCTGCAGCTGAATCTGGAATCTCACGGTGGGCATGGTGAGGTATTGACTGAGCCTTTCCTCTGCAGGCAGTGAAACGCTTTGATTTCATGATTCAGTGACTCATGATGCATTCATTATACAGAGGGAGTCAGTGTGTGGTTATTGAAATTGAAAATGTTATGCTTTGTGTGCAAACATGTAATGGCCAAGTGTGGCATAATAAACGTCTGAGGCACATAGGAGCAAGAGATCTGTAATATTTAACTCAATTTCGAGACCGATATTCAGTGAAACAATGACGTGCTGCAGAATGAAGTTGATATGAATACAGTGAGTGTGATGTAACAGTGCACTCTAGTGGACTCAAAAGAAGTGAAACCAGAAAGAAGCCACATTCACACCCCCCTAAAATTAATTTATTACTTAGCCATTATTAATACTGACATTAATATTAATTCATTAATAAATTATTGGTTTAAAAACGTATAATCAAAATGAAAGATTTGCTGGGTGCCAGCACAATAACGTTATCAATAATTAGATGATATTTTGTCGAGAGTGTTATTGTACTGGTATTTTGGCAGGTTTAGGACTCCCTTAGCTGACTCCCAAAGCTTTTGATTTTCTTGATATCCTGTGCTGTGATTAGTTTTTTTACCTTTATAAGGACATTTTATCAACCTAATTAATGTATGCATCATCTTTTGTGTCAAATTCTTTAGGTATAATTACTAAATTCATTTACTAAGACACTATGGGACTGTTACCAGTCAAATGAAATCATTACCCAGATAGCACACTTATGTCTGCAAGATGTCTGTTAAAGATTACTTGATCTGGAAAGCATCTGCTGTGTACAAATATCTGACAGACATCTGTATGTCAGTTTTACATACATTATAATTTCATAAACATCTTACAGACATCTAATAGACGTCTATTTGACATCTGATAGGAAACGATCAATAGACGTATTGCAGATGTAAATGCAGATGTCAAATAGACGTCTCCGAGATGTATGTGTGCTATCAGGATATCAACAAAATTTGTGTTTGCAATGCAGTGGTGGCACAAAATCTGCATCTGAATTGGCATTTAGATGCATTTACACAAACTATTTAATGCAGGACATGAATACATTTAACCTGCAGTTACAAATGCATACCCAGATAGCACACGTACGTCTGCAGGACATCTGTTAAAGATCACTTGATCTGTAAAACATCTGCCATTTACAAACATCTGACAGACGTCTGTAAGATGTCAGTTGTACATACATTCTAAATAATAAACATCCTAAAGACATCTATTTGACCACTGATAGGAAATGTCCTATAGACATATTGCACTCCCTGATAGCACACTTACATCATGGAGACATCTATTTGATGTCTGCATTTATATCTGGAAGATGTATTTTTTTAGTGTGTTTCCTAATCTGCAATACGTCTATAGGATTTTTCTTATCAGTTGTCGAATAGATGTCTATTAGATGTCTTTAAGATGTTTATGATTTACAATGTATGTAAAACTGACATCTTACAGACGTCTGTCAGAGGTCTGTACACAGCAGATGCTTTCCAGATCAAGTGATCTTTAACACAAATCTTGCAGACTTACATGTGATATCTGGGACTCTAAAAAATACGTCTTCCCAATGTAAATGTGGACGCCAAATAGACGTTTCCCTGATGTGCGTGTGCTATCAGGGTAAATATGTTTTGATGTTTTAAAAAACAAAATGTTCAATAGTGATATTTTAAATGATTTTTTGGGGAAAAGAGGAAAAATATACTTTTAAATATTAAAAAAATCGCCAGTAGATAGCGGCAAATCACTGTATGAGTGAGTCATTGAGTCTTTCATTTAACCGATTGGTTCAAAACAGCTGCTTGATTCAGTACTGTTGTGTGCAACAGTGACTCAAATCAGTTCTGCTGTGGCTTTGTTTGAAACTATTTTCTTGGATGAAATTGAGGAAAAACAGGAACTTCTGTCTAAAAAAACTTTTGACTGTTTTATCAAATTAGTATCACATTTGCAATCGTAGCCACCATTTAGATTAAAACAGTAGGCTACTATTTGTGAAATATTAACTATATCAGATATAAAACACATATAAAAGTCATACAGGCCATTTTGCCCCCTTATCTTGAATTTTAGCTGAATGTATTTAAATAGACTAAATCATACATTGAAAGCCTGAACTCTAAATACATATTGTTTAAACTATAATTGCGATATTATTGTAGATATATATTGTACACGTTTTGTTCAGTTACCCAGATGTTACCCAATATTTTGACAACTAAAGTTAATAGGTGGTAAAGACACATACGAGCAGTATTAATCAAGATATTAGCCTAATATGTCACCTGCTTGACTGGAAATGATAAGAACAAGCACGAATGTTGTCAAGATTCTTGCCCTGGAAATCCTTGTTCATTTTGGCCAAGCACAAAAGCCTTTTGTTCCTCAGTTGTTGTTTTTTTTTTGCACTCTTCTCCTTGATTTGTTATAACTTTTGGCAGTCTATATTACTCCAAATGTTTTTCCTGGTCCAACCAATTAGTACAGCCCAAAACATGACAATAATTGACAATTTGACATGTTATGGTGAAATATCTAGTGAATCTTTGAATGTTGAAGTAAAAAATAAAATCTGAACCTCTTTGGTTTTCTGGAAGTCTAGTCATTGGATGAACTTTTCGTTGACAAGCAGTTTTACTACAAAAACATGCGATGCTACATTTAAAAAGAGGGGTGAAATATAGACATTCTAAATGAACCACAGACTTTCCACAAAAGTATCGATATTCGAAGAGACATGCATCAGAATATGCAATTATGCAAGGCCTAGGTAGGCAGAGAGTAATGAGCAGACGTAATATGAAGTTATCTTTCCGTCCCAGACTAATTTACTCGACCAACGCACTTTGATGGATTAGCTTTGATCCCACTGGTGTTTGTTGTTCTCATACCCTTTGGTCTGCCACTGACTTTCAAACACTACAAACAAGTTGCCAAATCACCGATGCCAGGTCAAGAAATATACGGAAATGTCAACCTCGACTTTAGATGTACGCACCTTAAGGCTATTTCTAAATGTTCATTTATTTATGAACCGTTTTTGAAGCCAAGACTATCTTTTGACCTCTTCAATGATGATGGTGTTGATATATGCACCATCACCACCACAGGCTCACGTCGACATTCATTCACAGATCTCTGCATGCCAATGCTGATTCACGTCCCAGCTAACCTCATTACAATGCCTGCTTGTATCTCCACGGGATTCTCATCCCATTTCTTTCTACATTTTTAAAGTCCACAATTTGGAGCTAATTATCCCACAGTGGAATGGCCAGATTGTGAGTAGGAGGAGAAGATTTTTAAATCCCGTGAAGGAAAAACCAACGGAGGATTGCTCAGAGAAAATAAAAACACCAGCTATGTAAATTAGATTCCTTTTGAAGCAGAGAAGTTTCATTACTGAGTAAATTGTGTAAAAAAAACACAATAACACTGCTGGTGTCAGGATGCATTAATTTCTCATCACATCATCATCCATTCAGGTCACATTTCAACACGTACTGTCATTATTGGATTAATTAGCCTATTCTCACCGTGTGTCTTTCTTGCCTTTTTTTTTAGTTTTGATGAGGGGTAATTGAGTTGACGGCACTAACAATGTCCTCTGTGACTTCCTCAGCAAAGTTCAATGAGAAGTTAAAACAGGAAATTTACATGAACCACCCTCATTAATCTACCTACTATCAGAACCCTTTTAACGTGATTCTTAATTTATCACTGATTGTTTGGAGTGTTATTTAATTAGCCTGCATTTCAGCTATTTAACAAATGCAGACTGGGTTGAGGTGAAGATCAATTAGCACCTGGTGTCATTGTTCTGTAGCGGACCTGGATCCCTTATCTGAGATGTTCATTATAGACTACGAATCTTCTCAACTTAATCAGAAATGATAATCTAACCCAAACTATCTGCAAATAAACAAATTATCATCTCCAAATGAACAATAAAAACACGATTTTGTGAAAACTGTGATGTCCTGGATATTACGTGATAAGTCTAAAGAGGGTTTGCACTTACGTCACAATTTGGTCAGTTACCCAGATGCACGGCCATATTGTTGATACTCAGATGTAAACAACAGCATGGATTGTACAGTTAATGTACTACTGAATACATTGCTCTTCTAATTTCACATTCTATGCTGTCTATGGAAAAAAAAAACATGGAAAATACATGTTGAAGCTACTAACTCATATATAGGAATTAGTAAGCAGGAAAGGGTGCAATATTTTGACAAACTAAAGTTAATAGGTGGTAAAGATACGATAGGATATTTATCTAATATTTGACCTGCCTGATAGAAAATGATAAGAACAAACGTAAATGTTGTCAAGATTCTTGTCCTGGAAATTCTGGTTTAAACCAGCTACTTCCAGCTTAAACCAGCTAAAACCAGCTAAGACCAGCCAACCAGCCTAGGCTGGTATTAGCTGTTTTTTTTTTTTCAGCAGGGTACTCTAATGACGAAATTCGTGTCACCCTCGCATATGCGTAAAAATTGTATTTTCAGCTTCAGCCTTCTCACAATTGTCAGAGAAACCGGCACTATTTCAAGTCTCTATCATACCGGGGACTCATCTCTCTTGCTTCATAAACATGACTGCCATCTTGCGAGTCAGTTTTAACTGGAGTGACAATTACCTCGGATAACTTACCTTAGATTAAGCTATTACTTTTACTGTTATTTTGTTGATTAATGTGCGCTTTGAACTAGGCATCAATTTTATTTAATCAATGATTTTCCTCTTTTATTTAAATATCACATTTTACTATAAACCACTTTTAAGTAAGAAATAATTGACGACGGGCCGTTGATATATAATCGATCAGATGATATACTTCGAGACATTCGTCCGGTTTTTGTCCTTAAAGCGCTATTGTAAGTAGGATTAATTTCTTACGCAGCTCATCCAACCCTTCGTTGCTAGTTCCAAAACATAATTTTAGACCTAGTAACGACGCTTGAGCTTAATAGCAAACTAATGCAGTAAATAATGAAGTTTAGATAGACTGACAGACAGATGGCAAGAGAGAGGGAGAGAGAGATTAAGCTCCTTAATTACCTCTCTCAAGTCAGTGCATCTCTCAAAAGTGATTGGCAGTATCCTCTCCACTAACAGTGAAACTTTAAGTTCACTTTCTTCAAGACCATGCCATTGTACCCTCGCGTGTGAGAACAGTCATGTAGTTAATTGTCAGAGCAGCGGGTATGGTAATGTATGTGCTAACTGTATGTGTGTGCGTCTGTAAGGGAGAGAGAATGGGAGAAATAGAGTATGTACTTTCCATACATAATAAAACATCATTTTGTGGCAAAAACATGGAAATAATCTGTCGTTTTAATTTTATAGTTTACTGTGTTTATTTGTTTGGCCAGTGTTGTTGTGGGTTTTGGTTATTTTGCTGTTTTGGGCTGTAAGGACCTTTGAAAAATCGTGTGGCGAAGTGATACAGACATGTAATGCGGTCAAGAGCTGCCTGGAACTACGTTCGCCGTGCGTTTCCCTGAAAATAATGCACACCTCTAGAACGTTCGTCAGCCAATCAGATTCAAGCATTCAACGGCCCTGTAGTATAATTTTAAAATAATTTATGTGCACTGCAAAATTTTCTGGAATTTTAGGCTTAGCTGTGTGCTGCTGACTTCTATTTTTATGGATTGGGATTGTCATATATCTGTGCACATCTGAAGTTTAATTTTACCACATATATGACATTCCTGCACAGATTTAAAAGTGTGTTTATATAGGACAGATGCTCATATGGGGACCCTAAGGGCTGTTCCTGTGCATACAAAATGTTCAGACTACCATAAGGAGAAAAATAAACTAATCTTTAGTTTAAAATATCTTAATTTGTTCTGCTTTGAAAGCTGATTACATGCTAAGACTATAAACCCAGTTCCCATTTAATTGCTTATTAGGTAAAACAGTTTTGTTTAATTTGATAAAGCAGCAGCTTGTAGACAATATAGTCTGGCGTCCCTGTTAACAAGGCATTTATAATTTTATAATTTAAGTCTCAAATCAATTTTAGAAAACAATTTCAACAAAGTAAATACTGTGTGTGAAATGCAGCAAAAGGAAAAAAAATTGCATAGCATGAAAAAATACACACTACTTTCTAATGAAAGAGGAAACCACAGAAAGTAATTCATTTCAAGTAAGCCCTATGGTTACCTCATTGCTGTTTGTGTAAACAGGCATTTTGGCCTCGTGACCAAGCTAAGCCTGTTCTTATCACATTGCTTTGGAGATTTCCTAGTAGTGCCCTCTAAAAAAGTTCAGCATGCCTGATGAATTCTAATTACAGAGTACTTCAGGCAATGCAGATTTCTATAGCAAGAAATCCTGAAATTCATACCAATCTGAAGCTTTCACAAAAGAATACAAGCGTTAAAAATTCTCAAAGAAACACTCCAAGTAAAAAATAATGTAAAACTCAAACTGAGACAAAAGAAGATGAACAAACAGATTTTTCAAGAGTATCGTAGCCAGACATATTTCCATGCATATTTAGGTGGTTTGCATGATATTCTAACAAAGGGAACAGCATCATGGGATGTCAATCAACTGTAACTAAGCAAATATTTTGTTAAAAACTTTTAAAGCAATTAAAGAATAATTTTATGCTTGTAAAGCTGCAATGTTCATCTTATTGCACAGAATCATTATTATTATTTTTTTTTTAAAAACCTAGGTGGATATATATATATATCTTCTGTCTCTTTCTATTAATGTTAAACACACATACTGTACACACACACACACACACACACACACACACACACACACACACACACACACACACACAAACTATCCCCTGAAGATAGTAACATGAATTTTTATGTTGTATATGTCACATAAAAAATGTATATGCTATAGGGCATGATGTATTCACACAGCATGAGCAGTTTTAATGACTACATCACTGATACACATCAAGGACTCAAAAGCGTCATCTTTTAAACCTGTCTACTTTAATCTTGAGGCCTTTGTAATTGTCATTGATCACACAGAATTGTGACACATAAATGCATAAGTCCAATCGAATGCCTTGGAATGCCTGCTAATGCTTCAGGGAAAAGGTAGCCTACATAGTACCTTTGTTCAGAAGGCATCTTTGTTCATGCTCATTGCTGACTCTACTTTCATCTGCTATATGATGTAGACCTAGTATCCATTATTAAACTGAATTTGAATCATTAAGGTTTAAATACATTTAATTAATGAATTTGACTTCATTTGAATCTATTAATAAACCACCTTCCTTAATTTATCATAAACTGTGAGTTTAAAGAAAACACTGTTGTCTTTAATGCTGATATAGGTAATGTAGGATTTAAAGGGAATAGTTGACCCAAAAGTTGCTTGAAATGTACTTACCCTCAGGCCATCCATGAACAGATTTTGATTGTTGCTACCTTATCTCATGACACAAATGTAACGTTACCTGTGGGACCTTTTTTCAAAAGGTATAATACCTATCAATAAGTACATATCACTGCAGTTTCCAGCAGAAATGAACACTAGAGGCGGTAAAACAGCGAGTAATCGTTTTTGTACACAGTTATGTGTTTCACTTTCTGGACCTGGGTAGCTCACCGAAAAACACTCCACTTTTTTTGGAAATAGGCTAATTCTCCAACTCCCCCCGAGTTAATAAGTTGATTTTTACCGTTTTGAAATCCATTCAGCCGTTCTCCTGTTCTGCCGATATCACTTTTAGCATAGCTTAGCATAGATCATTGAATCCTATTAGACCAATAGCATCGCGTTCATAAAATGACCAACGAGTTTCCATATTTGTTGTATTTAAAACTTGACTCTTCTGTAGTTATATCCGAAGCAGGCGGAGTATTATCAGAAATGAGTTCCCAGCTAGTTTGCACATGTGCTACGTGCTATTACTGCTCCTGCTTCGGCCATATTACGGCAGCAAACTTCCATGACTATTACGCCGGAATGGGAGTGTAGTTCCTAATCTTATCAGCTTAGAAACTCGCAGCTTTGCATTTCCACCGGTCTTAGTACATGATATAACTACAGAAGAATCAAGTTTTAAATAGGACAAATATCGAAACTCGTTGGTCATTTTTGAACGTGATGCTATTGGTCTAATAGGATTCAATGATCTATGCTAAGCTATGCTAAAAGTGATATCGCCAGAACAGGAGAACGGCTGAATGGATTTCAAAATGGTAAAACTCAACTTATTAACTCGGGGGGAGTTGGAGAATGAGCCTATTTCCAAAAAAAGTGGAGTGTTCCTTTAAGTCCAACATTTAACATCCTATGAGGTGAAAATCTGCTAATCAACAAAGTTTTAAAGGAACACTCCACCTTTTTTGGACCCAGCAGGCGCAGTAATATCACGCAGCACATGTGGAAATGCTAACCTAGCTGGGAACTAATTTCAGGCGCTGCATGATATTACTGTGCGGGAGTGTAGTTCCTAATCTTATCGGCCTAGAAAATCGCAGCTTTACATTTTCCGCCGGTATTAGTACACAATATAACTACAGAAGAGTCAAGTTTTAAATAGGACAAATATCGAAACTTGTTGGTCATTTTTGAACACAATGCTATTGGTCTAATAGGATTCAATGATCTATGCTAAACTATGATAAAAGGGATATCGCCAGAACAGGAGAACGGCTGAATGGATTTCAAAACGGTAAAACTCAGCTTATTAACTTAGCAGAGTTGGAGAATGAGCCTATTTCCAAAAAAGTGGAGTGTTCCTTTAACTTTAAACTGTTGCTTCTGCTAAACAAGAGTCCTCTATCAGGAGAAAAGTCTGAATCAGGAGAGAAATATGCACAGATCATAACAGTTCTGAACAAATAAATTGGTGGATTTCAAGGTCAGAGCACAACATGAAATAGATTTTTTTTTTCCCGAAGGAAACATTTTTATGTATTACAGAGTGGAATTTGGACCAGAAGTGACCAATTAACATTACAGTGATGAATTTGTTTATTAGAAACATTTTTTTTCACTTCATAAGAAGTTAATGATGGACTTGTTGTGTGAATTTCTTGTGGATTATTGTGATGTTTTTCAGACACGAGGCACCATTAACTGCAGAGGATCAACTGGTGAGCAAGTTGTGTAATCCTAAATATCCAGAAAGGCCTGAAGGTACATTTTCAGCATTTTTATTATTATTTTTTTTAGGTGAACTATTCCTTTAAAACTCCAGGCCAAAGTTGTTTTCCTCTTCTAACTTTTCACTTTATGAGTGATATCAAGCATGGTGGCCCTCTGTTGCTGAATCTTCTTTTGTGCACTGATACTTGGTTCCTCTTGCTACCTAGGGTGATAAACCATGGCAAGGAAAAAAAAATTGAATTCAGATGTTTTCATTTACCAGGCTGATGTTGAAAGAGTGCTTCTGAGCTTAAGGGAACCTACAGAGCTCAGCTCTCATCTAAAAGATTCTATTATTTCAGGTTTTCTGTGTGATGCAGTAAACACAATGGATTTGTCACAGTAGTATTTATCTTATATATTTTTATCTAATAAATAGTGAACACTATTGCACTTTGTTTTATTACTGTTCTACAACATTGACATGTTTTAAAAATAAATAAAAATGTGTAAATATGACACATCAAATCAAAATTACTTCAAGACATTAATAGATAAATAAATACATTAGTAAAATATTTCTTGGCATGCCACAGACAAACATCAATATTAATATTCAATTGAGACAGAAATGTTGAGCAAATATCGAACATTACGGCCTAACAAGACATTCAGACAGTTCACTCAAACACACAAGCACTCATACACCAAAGTGTACATAGGCTACTAAATCAATACAATTTGATAAACACTCTAATTCATTAAACCTTTCAAAACAAGACTGCAAAATCAACAATAGACAAGAAACTGAACTGTCAGGATCTTATTTCCATGAGATGAGGGACATTGATCTTATTGCAAAGCAGATACAGTGCCCTCCACTAATATTGGCACCCTTAGTAAATATGAGCGAAGCTGACTGTGAAAATAAATCTGCATCATTTATCCTTTAGATCTTTCATTCGAAAAATTCACAAAATTCTAACCTTTCATTGAAGTAAAACTATGGAAAATGGGTGTGGGGGTCTCATTATGAAATAAATGTTTTTCTCTAGTTAACGTTGGCCACAATTATTGGCACCCCTAGAAATTTGTCTATGTAAAATTTCTCTGAAGTATATTCCCATTAATATTAATTTTTTTTAGCACACCAGCGTGGCTAGGAGTATAAAATTGTCCAGCCATGACTTTCAGTTCCACAGGATTATAAATATGAGGAACACAAAAGCCAAATTCCCTTAATCATCCATCAGAAGGAGTAAAACCAAAGAATGTAGTTCTGATGTGCAGAACAAGTTTGTTGAGCTTCACAAAATAGAAAGTGGCTGTAAGAAAAGAGCTAAAGCACTGAAAATCCCCATTCCCACCATCAGGACAATAATTAAGAAAGTCCAATCAACTAAAGATGTTATAAATCTGCCTGGAAGAGGATGTGTGTCCATATCATCCTAATGCACGATAAGGAGGTGAGTTTGAGTGGCCAAAGACTCTCCAAGGATCACAGTTGGAGAGTTGCAGAGAATTGTTAAGTCTTGGGGTCAGAAAGCCTAAAATAAAATGATCAAACACCCCCTACATCACCACATGTTGTTCCAGAGGGTTTCAAGAAAAAATTCTTCTGGCTCACCAAAAACAAACTCCAGCATATTCACTTGTCAGACATGATTGGAACTTCAAACAAGACTGGCTTCTATGGTCAGATGAAAATAAAAATGAGCTTTTTGGCAGCTAACCCTCCAGATGGTTTTGGTGCAAACAGGGATAAAAAAGTACCCCAAGCCCACGGTTAAAAATACTGCTGAGTCTTTAATGTTGTGGACCTATTTTTCTGCCGGAGGTCCTGGACATCGTGTTTAGATACATGGCTTCATGGATTCTATCAAATACCAGCAGATAAAAAATCAAAACCTGACTGCCTCTGTTAGAAATCTTATAATGGGCCATGGTTGCATCTTCCAGCAGGACGATGATCCAAAACAAACATCAAAATCAACACAAAATTGTGTTCCCTGACCTGAACCCTGTATAGAAACTGAAGAGAAGAAGCACCAACATGAAGCTGGGAAAAGAGATTCTAGAGAGATTCTGTATAAAGGAATGGTCTCTGTTCTCTTGTCAGGTGTTCTCCAAACTCATTAGACATTGTTGGAGAAAACTCAGAACTCTTATCTTGGGAAAAGAATGTTGCAGTAATTGGGTGCCAATAATAGTGGCCAACGTGAACTAGAGAAAAACATTTATTTCATAATGAGATTTCACCCCTAGGTTCTGCTGATTTACTTCAATGACAGGTTACAATTTTGTGAAATTTTTGAATGAAAGATCAAAAGGATAAATTATGCAGATTTATTTTTACATCCACCTTTGCTCATATTTACCAAGGGTGCCAATATTAGTAGAGGGCACTGTATGATCTGAAACTGAAAACTATTGCAATATTATAGTTTTTAATTGGCATTCAAACTAGTGTGCAATCAGCAATATAGTGAGAGTAGACAGATCCGAAAACGAAAAGCATTTGTTCAGAGGACTGTATGGAAATGTATTGCCTGCCTCACTCATATTTATGTAAGGTAATAACGCAATACTGACAAGTACACAGATACACCAAGACTGCAAATCGCCACAACATAAAGAAATACAAACAACGACAAAGAACGTGAAAACACAAACAATACATTCTAACATATGCATTCCAATAGAGGTAACGACTGTAGGATTTATGCTTTAGTTAGACAACAGCTTAAAGGTATACATTTATTTAGACAAACTAGTCCTTCTCTACAAAGGACACACTCGACTATCCTAGAGCTGCTTTGGACCTCCATTCTCACTTTGCTCTGACTCTTCCTCTTCATCCTCACTTTTCTCCATGTTGCCCATGGACATGGGCACACGAGCTGCAATGGTGGACATCTCTCCGATGTGGCTCTCTGCTGTGGCCCCTTTGTCTGATGTCTGGTTCAGATTGGTGGAGTCCAGATTGGTGACATTTCCTTTAAACATCTGCATCAGACACTTCCTGAACTGAGAGAAAGAATGTTTCAGTTTGAGTAAGGATGATGGTCAAGTTTCCATACAATATATACAAATAAAAAGCATGATTATAATTATGCTCGTTATGAACTCAAAACACACAAAAAAGGCTTTGATTAATTTACAGTTCCTGTGCCACCATGTAGAGATTTGTTTTCAGTAGTTAGACCTTTGCACAACCTTTGCATTGAAACGAGGAAAAGGTCATTAAGCAAGATGTATTCTATGTAAAAACAAAGACATCTTGACCTTAATTAAAGCAGATAAGGTCACGAGAAGTAAATATATTCATTTCCTTAAGGTTTTGGTTGCAGTGGATGAAAATGAGGTACCCTGGGTAATTATAATATTAGCGACACTCTCAGTCAAATTTGTAATGCCGAGAAGCACTATGGTCTGTATACATTTACAGAATAATACAAGCAGAATATGCAAAGACAAACTGCACTGATTTATGGAAGTCCGTTTCCAAGGTAATTGCGACTTTTTATCTCACAAGTCAGAAGTTTTTCTCAGAGCTGCGAGTTTATATCTGACTATTTTTCTCAGGTTTGTGAAATATAAACTCTAAATTGCGAGTTATAAAATCAGAATTGTGTGATATAAACTTGCAAATGCAAGTTATAAAGTCAGAATTGTGAGATATAAACTCAAAATTTTGACTTTTGACTTTTTCTCTGAATTTTTTATCTCACAATTTAGACTTTTTTTCTCAGAATTGCAAGTTTATATCTTGCTATTCTGACATAAACTTTCTGATATAAACTCACAATTGCGAGTTATAGTCAGAATTGCGAGATATAAACTCAAAAAAAAAAAATTCTCAGAATTCGAGTTTATATCTCGAAATTATGACTTTTTTCTCAGAATTGTGAGTTTTTATCCCACAATTCAGACATTTTTTTTCTCAGAATTGTGAGTTTATATCTCTCTATTCTGACTAATTTTCTCAGAATTGTGAAATATAAACTCTAAATTGCAAGTTATAAAATCAAAATTGTGATATAAACTCACAATTGCGAGTTAAAATGTCAGAATTGCGAGATGTAAGCTTAAAATTTTGTCGTTTCTCAGAATTTTAAGTTTATATCTCACAATTGTGACTTTTTTCTCAGAATTTCGAGTTTATATCTCACTCTTCTGACAAATTTTCTCAAAATTGTGAAATAACTCTAAATTATGAGTTATAAAGTCAGAATTGCGAGATATAAACTCAAAATTTTGTTTTTTTTTCTCTCAGAATTGTGAGTTTTTATCTCAGACTTTTTTCTCAGAATTGCGAGTTAAGTATATAGTTATAAGATTGAGTTATAAAATCAGAATTGTGATATAAACTCACAATTGTGAGTTATAAAGTCAGAATTGCGAGATGTAAACTTTTTGACTTTTTTCTTAGAATTTCGAGTTTATATCTCACTATTCTGACAAATTATCTAAAAATTGTGAAATAAAAACTCTAAATTATGAGTTATAAAGTCAGAATTGCGAGATATAAACTCAAAATTTGGATTTTTTTTCTCAGAATTGTGAGTTTTTATCTCACAGTTCAGACTTTTTTCTCAGAATTGCGAGTTGTGTATATAGTTATAAGATTGAGTTATAAAATCAGAATTGTGATATAAACTCACAATTGTGAGTTATAAAGTCAGAATTGCGAGATGTAAACTTTTTGACTATTTTTCTCAAAATTGTGAAATATGAACTCTAAAATTGCGAGTTATAAAACCAGAATTGCGTGATATAAACTCACAGTTTAGATTTGTAAAGTCAGGATTGCGAGATATAAACTCAAAAATTCTGACTTTTTTTCTCAGAATTGTGTGATATAAACTTGCAATTCTGAAAAAAAAGTCAGAATTTTAAGTTTATCATGCAATTCTGACTTTATAACTCACAAGTTTATGTCACACAATTCTGACTTGATAACTTGCAATTGTAAGTTTATATTCTGGGGAAAAAATGTCAGAATTGAGAGTTTGTATCACACAGTTTTGAGAAAAAAAGTCTAAACTGTAAGATAAAAAGTCACAACAACATTAAAAAACAGCAGTATATTATATATTCTACAAAGGCAAAGGCATGTTCTATTTCAGATCTATCAAATCTCCATACAATCCATTTCAGAAAAGACTGATAATCAACTTTGCATTCTTACTGAATACACCAAATAATAGCAAACGTCAATAAAAGACATGTCTATATACACAGACCAAATATGACAAGTACATTTTTTGTAGGATTCTCCATATACTCAAGAGGTCTTGTGATATCCAAATACAATGCAGCATTACCGGTGCTATATGGTTAAAAAAAAAACATACTCTCACTCTCAAGTGTTTGTTCTCCTGTCTCTATAATGTAGTCTGTCTCTCTCTCTCACATCAGAGATATTTGCGACCCTGTGACCCTTGACCTGAATTTATTCTGGGAACAGCTGGGAAGGAACTGGGTTAGTTCTGGAAGATGTGCACAGCTCAAGGGGTCCAGCAGCCTCCGCTCCAAACCACCTGGGACCCACATCCTAGGGGTGGTCATCAGAGTAAAATGACTACAAAAGATCACTGCTTCGCCCTTTACATCAAACGACACACCACAGGGACACCGAGGAGAAAATTCGCTCCTTGAGCTTAATGTATGTGGCTTAATGTATGTCAAAAAAAAAAGAATAAGATATCATGGAGCAACTGTGTAGAGTAGACTAGAGAATACAGAATATCTTTAAAATGGAAATAGTCAGATGTTTAAACCATTGTTTGCCAAGGACGATACAGCAGTTGAAGCAATTGAACTGGAGGACCCAAGACCTTCCCTTAGGAAAGCTAAAGGCACTCAAACATTTCCTGAGGTGGATGTATAAAGATATAATACATTTTTCATTGGGTATATAAAGACAACTCCACTTCTGTGAATTTAAACATTAAATATGAATATTTAATACATTAATTAAATCTCCTCAACCAAAACTGTCAGAGTAAAGAGCATCAGATGTCTGTGATTTGTCCCTGACATATGATAGAAGAAAAAAAGTGTAGAAGTTCAGACCACCTGCTCATGCAATGGCTTTTCTAGTACAGCATACTGAATTGTGACAAGAAACTATAATAACCATTTCCCATAGTGCAATAATCAACAATTACTGACTGATGTTTACTGCGATATGTCGATAGATAGATAGATAGATAGATAGATAGATAGATAGATAGATAGATAGATAGATAGATAGATAGATAGATAGATAGATAGATAGATAGATAGATAGATAGATAGATAGATAGATAGATAGATAGATAGATAGTGTTTACGGTGCCACGCATTGTTCAGTTTGTTGTTTAATTTTGGTACGTTATATATGCCATAAAAGTTTTCATTCCTTGTTGCGTTTCTGTCTTTTATTGATTGATGGCATATAACACTACAAATCGATTCATAATAAATAAAATATAAAACACTTTAATGAGATTTTTGTTCTCAGCGTGGCACCCTAAACTTCTAAGTATTATTTATTTTTTCATAAAATGTGTAAGTGATCTGAAAATGTCAGATAAGGATGACAAATGGCAAAGATGTACCTGTTTATTCATGAAGACATAGATGATGGGATTGTACACAGCCGCAGTCTTTGAGAAGAAGGCCGGTATTGAGCCCAGGCGAGGATCAATATGAATCGTGGGACAGGCTGTGACAATAATTGAGAACGCTGCATAAGGCGTCCATCCAACCATGAACGCAACTATCATTACAATGACCATCCTCGCCACCTCTCGGTCAGGCTTACGCGCATTACCCAGCCTTCCATGAGTGTTCGAAACCTATCAAAAATATTAGAGATCTAAGGTTAAATGCAGTCCAAGATTATCTTTAAGAATGTAGTTTTGATAGTTTTATTTATTTATATCTAAAGATCTGCTATAAAAGTAGGTAATGAAATTCAAGATAAAAGCATATTACAAACCTTTCTGAGCTTCTGCATAAGTTTACCATAGGAGATGATGATCACACCAAGTGGAAGGATAAAACATGTAACGAAAAAGGTGATGATGTATGTGTGGTCGTAGTAATCAGTTGAGTACCTTTAAAAAAAAAGAGAGACTTTAGACCTCCTCAATTTTACCTTCATGCCATAGCAGGTACTTTTGGTGTGTTAGAAAGATTGTGTTTATGTATTCATAGATTGTATGAGTTGAAGGTTTAGTTCACTGAAAAATTAAAACTAGCCCATTATTTACTCACCCTCAAAACATCCTAGGTGTATATGACTTTCTTCTTTCAGACGAGTTATATAAAAAATTTTGCTGGCTCTTGCAAGCTTTATAATGGCAGTGGGCCGGTGTTTCTGTTCAACAGTCCAAAACAAGTCCAATAAAGTGCATCCATCCATAATAAAAAAGTGCCTCACATGGCTCCAGGGGGTGAATCGATGCATTTTTGTAAGAAAAATATCCATATTTAAAACATAATAATCACTTTTCTCTAGCTTGCACTAACTTTTGTACATGGGAGCTGTTCTGGGTGGATGACGTAGGATGTAGGGCTGGGCGATTTGGCCTAAAATCAAAATCTCGATTAATTGAACATTTTAACCCGATTACGATTAATGAACGATTATTTTATTCATTAATAAAATTATATTTAATTATATTTAAATAATATTTTTTTTTTGCCCTCATAGTTCACTGACACGTTTTGTACAGTAAATATGCGCA
The DNA here is from genome assembly GCF_049309525.1 of Garra rufa. NCBI lineage: Eukaryota > Metazoa > Chordata > Actinopteri > Cypriniformes > Cyprinidae > Garra > Garra rufa. Next base: position 26,541,175 of record NC_133382.1, on the reverse strand, counting down.
CATATTACAAGTGAGAGATTTTTGAATGAAGGGTGCACACACTATCTACTATCTATGATTATTTATTGAACATCAGTGTTGAACAACTGAAATTAAAGCACACATTGCTTAAAATGAAAAGTCACATTTTTCTTAAATTAGTGAAAATAAATAACTTGCACTTTTGGAAACAAAATAAATTATTTATAAAATAATAATAAATATTAAAAGTAGAAATTAAGCAGTATCTCTTCTAAATAAAATTACTCTTGTATATCCTGTAAATACTTTTTACTGTATAAATACTGTTTAAGCTCTCCATCGACATGTCGGCGGAATAACGCAACGTAACGGAGCGGGGTTACGTGACTCCACACGCAGTAGTGTTTTTAAAGGGAAAGTAATTGAAATAATTGACCTGGAAATATTTGATCGATTATAGGTTCTGAATGTCGATTTCGATTACTTTTCGATTAATCGCCCAGCCCTAGTAGGATGTATGTGTGAGAAGTTACGAAGGCGGAAGCGTGAGGAAAATTCTGATATAAGCCAAGAGGAGACTGGTTTTCCTTTGCTAAAGTAAGCAATCTTTGCTTCCTTTGCTCCTGTAAACAAACATTGGTTTTCATGAGATCAGCGGCATTTGTGCAACGCATTTGTCCTATGTCATCCGCCCAGAAAAGCTTACATATATGACAGTTAATGCAGGCTAGAGAAAAGTGATTATTAAGTTTTAAATATGGATATTTTTCTTACAAAAACGCATCAATTCGCCTTTATTCACGCCACGTGGAGCACATTTTATTATGGATGGATGCGCTTTATTGGACTTCTTTTGGTACTGTTGAACAGAAACACCTGTCCACTGCCATTATAAAGCTTGGAAGAGCTAAGACAATTTTTTATATAACTCTGATTGGATTCAAATGAAAGAAGAAAGTCATATACAACTAGGGTGCCTTGAGGGTGAGTAAATCATGGGCTAATTTCAATTTTTGGGTGAACTAACTCTTTAAACGCACATGAATATCACCACAAAATTGGATTTATGAGTGGGAAACTCTGAACTTTTCATTGGTGTGTCAGCAAGAAAAGTAAGTTAGGGGCATGTCAGTAAGAAACCCCCTGGAATGTGATTTTACCAGGGACACCTTCCAAAATGAAATTGGGCTTGTTTTAAGTAGCAATTGGTTGGGTTTTGTGAAGGACATTGCTGTGCTACATGGTCATGAAAACATATCATTTGCACACATTTTTAAGCACCGCGGTTAAAAAACAAGCGATTTTAAGCCGTTGAAACTCAGTCTCAATGCACTTTACGTCTCGCAATTCTGTCTTTTTTTCTCAGAATTGCGTCATTTTTTCTCAGAACTGTGAGATATAAACCAGCAATTGCGAGTTATAAAGTCAGAATTGCTAGATATAAAGTCAAATTTGCAGGATATAAACTCACAATTGCAAGAAATAAAGTCAGAATTGCAGAATTGGCCTTGCAATTGCGACTTTGTATCTCGCAATTCTGATTTTTTTCTCACCATTGCACATTTGTATCTTGCAATTCTGACTTTTTTACTTAGAATTGTGAGATATAAACTCGCAATAGTGAGTTACAAAGGTCAGTTCTCTGGAGAAAAAAAGACTGATGTTCAGAGTTTCTATCTTACATTTCTGACTTAACTCGTAATTGCGAGTTTATATCACACATTTCTGACTTCATTTCTCAGAACTGTTTTTCTAGTCCAGTTTTTCTAAAGTTCATTTCTGAGGAGAAAAACAGACTGATATGCTCACAGAACTGAGTTTATATCTCACGATTCTGACTTAACTCGTAATTGCGAGTTTATATCACACAATTCTGACTTAATAACTCGCAATTGCAAGTTTATATCATGCAATTCTGACTTTATAACTCGCAATTGTGAGTTTATAACTCAGAATTCTGACTTTATAACTCGCAATGGCGAGTTTATATCACACAATTGCAACATTATTTCTTAGAATTGCGAGTTTATATCATGCAATTCTGACTTTATAACTCGGAATTGTGATGACAGGTGACAAGAATTATTACATTTCTATGGTATCAAAAATCTTGATATAATAAAAAAGGTGCACTAAAGTGACTTGAACACACTAGACTTCACAATTCCCAACTAATAAATACAAACTTCCCAGGAGGACTTAAACACACCATTTGAACACAAAAACAAGTGTGGAAATAATGCTTATGTAATCTTTTTACACAATTACATTTGCATAATATGCTTTGTGAAGTGCTTTGTTCAGTCCAAACAAAGATTGCAACATAACTGAGTAATAAGCACCTGCAACCTCAAGGCAGTGTCAAAATTTGGATAAGTGAGGCTAAATTGAAACCAAAATTTACAAACTTACTGTGTTACTGTCAGAGATCTCACCTGCAGGAACTACATTACTGTACTGAACACCAACATGGATGCAACTATGCCCCACAACAGTAAAAATATTCCCCATCCTTGGTGTTCTCTGTGTCAGTGTGCAGTGTGCAATTGTTTTTGCACTGTTTGGGCTCCAAGGCCAAGGCCAAGCCACAGCCACAACTGTTTTGTGCCAGTCTCTTGAAAGCAATTTTTCAACTGATGGCTGCATGGCATCAGCCTTGGGTTTATAAGTGGTTTCCTTTTTTTCTGTCACAATATAACACTCAGGAAGAAGCCTTGACTTGTACTCCTTGTCTGTTTCCAAATAATGCCACTTTAAGAAACATGTGCAAGGCACATTAGTATTCATCAATAGGGTCATTTTGTGTAACTGTGTATGTTGTCCATGACAGAAAAACACAGAGAGAGATTGAAAGACTGTGAGCTAGAGAGGATAAACAAAGTGAGCGAGGGAGTAAAGGAAGAAACTCACCAGTTGGGTTCACAGGTGGTGCCAATTTTGCTGACTGTATAACTGTTCCAGCCAAGAACTGGAGGGATTGTCCAGATGAAGGAGAAGGCCCAAACAAAAACAAGACCCATAGCTGCGTGCTTGCCTCCCAGCCGGACATTTTTCAGTGGACGACAGATCACAAAGTAACGCTCAAAGGCCAAGATTGCTAAAGACCACAAAGCCACAATCCCTGGAAAACCAAGAAAGTGCTGTGTCAGTAATATAACATGTACCTGTACTGACATTTAACAAGAGATGAAATAAGTTCTGCATAACTGCATAAATGACTTTATAAGATCCTAGCTTGCTTTTCAATCAGTTTCAAATCAGTTCTTTTACATAAAAAGCGACGAGTATCATTGGAAACAAGAACAGCTAATGGATGTTTACTGCAGGGATGGGACAACTCCTCAATCTCAAATAAAACCCTGATTACTTGATTGCTTGTAACTGTGGAAGCCATTAATCCACCACTTAGGAACAAAATGCTTTGGAGAATCACAGTTATAAGATAAAAAAAGTAAATTTAGGACAAAAAGTCGAAACGATAAGATAAAAAGTTGTGATTTCAACTTTATATCTCACAACCATGACTTTGGATCTCATCATTTCTACTTTTTATGTCAAAATTATGATTCACCTAAGCAAGATTTTTTTCTTATGTAGATGAAATAGGTTGATTAGTAAAACAGACAATATGCATGAAATCAGGGCTTCTATTTTGTTTTAACATTTACTCAGTAAAACCAAACAGTATCTTTTTTAGTACACTTTAATCACTACATTTTTGAAAAGTGCCTGAGATGCTGGGATTGACTCCAGTATTATTACTATGACCCTGTGGTTTGGAAAATGGAAGAAAATGTATCATGATTCTCTACAATAACTTTAGTTCAACTATCTGCTGTAAAACCAACCTACTGATAAGTAAATACACTAAAATATTTAAATCCATATTTGAAATTCATTTATATCAAGCTAAGTATACTATAAATACATTTACATATTTATGTACTTAATAAAAATACCCTGCAATTGTACTTTTAGTACACTAAACTGGCATACTTTAAGTCTGCTAAATTAGAACAACTAATTTTGTGCCTAATACACTTTTATTGTGTGGAAATAGTGCTGACGTCCAACTAAAGATATACTGAAGTATATCTGATTGTGCTAAAGTGGAATACTTCAATACAAGTATACTTCAAATGTATTGCATTTAAAGACCAATATTACTCAAAGATCATACAGTCTCCATTAATAGTGACTTAAAAACACATTTTAGGCTTCATATTAAGAAATGTCCATTGTGCACAAGTAGTCTCTAAATAATAATGTTTCAAATAAAGTACTTATATACTTCTTTATATCAGTAAATCTCAACTGATATGTCAGTAAATATGTTAGCAGTTCTGAACTAACTTTACTATTGTTTCACTATAGTAACCATATTTTAACTATGGTATTTGTTGTAAAAGAAAAAGAATGAAAGAAATTAAAAAGTGAATTGTATCTTTTCAGTCACTGTAACATATTTTTAACATAGTCTACTAATTTTTCCTGTTATTAGTAGGCTACTCACTATCCCAAAAAGTACTAATGATAAACTGCACTTGTTAGTAACAAATCTACTAGTACTAATAATAAATAATACTAGTATTTTAACGAATAAAACTAGAAAAGGGACTAGCAACAAGTGGAACACGCACTACAGAAATTAATAGCAAAAATATGCACTTTGTTATTAATAACAATGGGAGTGGCTAGTACTAAATCACATCACTAACATCACTGAAGTAATGATGAACTGACTGTAACTAAAAATTGACTGTTTACTATTATCCTCTTGCGTTACAGACGAAATATTTACAGTTTAACACTGTAAAGCTGCTTTGACGTAATCTTCATAAAGCGCTTTATAAATGAAGGCGACTTGACTAAAGCAATGAGTACTAAAATAACATAAAATATGTACTACTTATTACAGTAATAAATGTTACACGTTTTGGTATAGTTATATAAAAACTCACCGAAAAAAGTGACAGCGAATCCCTCCAGCACACACGCCCAGACGCCCAGGAAGAAGTAGCCTCTTGCATTAGTTAGAAAACTTATAGTGCCTCCTGTCAGCGAAACTAGAAAATCAGCAACAGATAAATTAACAATGATGTAATTCAGCGGTTTCCTTAACTGTTTGAATCTTAACGTCACAAGCATAACGGTGAAGTTCTCTGTTATAGACAGTGAAGTCACTATGAACATTAGACAGGCGAGGAAAGTGTAATTCCAGGGCGCAACAGACTTGAGGGGACCCGTGAACGGATCGTCCGGTGTGCTGATGTCGATAGACTCGGTGACCGAAGACCCAAACGATTCCATGACAGCGACTAGGGCGGGCATTGGGATGAAAAAGATGAGGGGAAAATTCTTCAAATCATCACTAGGGAGCTTCTTGAAAGTCCAAGACAGGTGTTTTTGTAAAATAAAACACTGTAAAAAAAATAACGTCAGTTTAAAATATAGGTAATAATTCTAACACACACAACAATAAATGTAAAAATTACTGTGTGTTGTATACTTTTTCTTATTATTTATTCATTCCAATCTTTTCTAGTAAAGCAATCCACTGGAGGAGGCAGAAGTCCAGAGGGTAGCAATTAAACCTCACAGGTCCGCTCGCTTTGCGTCCACAGTTGAGCATAAGCATGTTCATGCTGTTCTCCTTTATATACAGTCCGTCAGCATGGCCATCTCAATCCCTCGAGGTGATGAGAAAAGTCCTTTTCCAAGTTTACCGAGACATTTCAGAGGGGCGTCACGGCTTTGCTCTCTTAAAGGTGCACGCAGTCGTATTTTTGCTCATGAAAAAGTTTGACACATACAGCACCTTTGGAAAACTGTCATTAAAATATAATACACTTACCTCAGATGAAGTCACCAGGCATATCACTCTTCTGGAACAAATAAAAAGCTAAAAGAAAAGGCTATTTTATTCTGCCCCCTCATGGGCACCTCCATATTTTTACCACATGGCCAGTTGTGTCATTACAACCAAAGGTGCAAAAATGGGGTGCAACATATTCATCCCATACCTCATAACTGCTCTATCTAAAAAACAGTATTCACCCAAAAATGTAAATTTGCTAAAATCAGTGTTGGGGGTAATGCATTACAAGTAATCAGATTACTTTTTTCAAGTAATTAGTAAAGTTACACATTCCTTTTTAATTTACAAGAAAATATCTGAGTTACTTTTTTTTGTCATTTATTGATTGAAACCTCTCCTTTCCCCATGTAAGATGTTACCTTTAGTTCTAGAACAAATGTGAACATGCAGATTCAGTATTCCTTAAAATAAATAAAATAAAAAAGATGAAATGCAACTTAGAATATGATGCAAACCTGCAATAATTAAATATGTTAAATAATATCAAAATATCCTTTACAAATACAATATACATATCCTTTATGTATTTAATCCCATTTTATTAACCAGTGTCTTGACTGCTGGCCTTCGATGATCCAATTCAACCACACTAATAAGCAAAAATTAGTCAGGATGAACTATTTGTTGTTCTTTTTTTCTTTTTTAATTGCTGAAGATTGTTGAACTTCTCATGTGTTCTACTGTATAGATGTGAATTTACTTTTCCTTCAGGCTTTTGGTGTGTTCATTTGCCAAAAATATAAAGTTTTATATTAAAAACAAACAAACAAGCCCTGCCCAGATTTAAAAAGTAACGCAAAAGTGACGTAATGCATTACTTTCCATAAAAAGTAACTAGGTAATGTAGTTAGTTACTTTTTTAGGGAGTAACGCAATATTGTAATGCATTACTTTTAAAAGTAACTTTCCCCAAAACTGTATGTAATGTATTAAGGTGTAATGTGCAGGTGAATGGGTGCCGTCAGAATGAAAGTCCAAACAGCTGATAAAAACAATAATACAAGTAATCCACATGACTTCAGCCTATCAGTTAAAGCTGTGTAAAGTCAAAAGCTGCATGTAAGAAACAAATCCATCACTCTAAAAAATACTGGGTTGTTTTTTTTTACAGCAGCCCATCACCAGCTAAGATTCTGGCAACACATTGGCACGAGAATTAGCACTATTTCAGTAAAAAGTGATTACAGAGAATGGTTGAATTTTTTATTTCTAAAATGATCGTTAATGAGTTTAATGGTATGTAATATTGTAAACTATGCTGTACTCACCCAAATAAACTTAATTTGTCTTATTTGTCCATGGGTGTTCTTGCTTATTAATAAATGTTCATCTTTTGATTATTGCTGTTGGCTCTATAATTCTGTGTGTGATTTTTCATTTCCAACTAATTTTAAGCCACCAATATAATAATTTTTAAACAATAGTTGACTTAAATAAAACTCAGGATGTTGGGTAAAAACATTTAACCCTACACTGTAAAAAGTTTTCACCAGTTTCAACTTAAAAACCTAAGTTTAGCAGCTGCCTTAAAATTTTAAGTTAAATCAACTTAAGTCGTTTAAATTCACAAGTTAAATAAATTTTTATTGTAAGTTAAAATGACTTGTAGTTTTAAGCTGATTTAACTTGAAAATTTACAGTGTACCAGCTGTGTCAAAAAAAGCCAGCGTGTGTTCTGTCCAATATTTACCCAGCACTGGGTTGCCAGATAACCCAAATTAGGTTGTTTTTAACCCAGCATTTTTAGAGTGTAGTTTCTGGCTAAAATAAGTCTATTATCCATAATAGTGCTTCCTCCAGTGAAAAAATCCATCCCATATTGTCCACTCACATCAAAATCCAACATTTTAAAATAACATGTTTTACTGCAATATTACTGATTGAAGACTTGCCAAAAGCAAAGGCTTGAAATGTCATAATAATGAATTTATTTCTTACAAACACACAGCTTTTCATCTTACAAAATGTGAACTGGTGGACTGGAGTTGTGTGGAATACTTGTGGATTATTGTGATGTTTTTATCAGCTGTTTGGACTCTCATTTTGACGGCACCCATTAACTGCAAAGGATCCATTGGTGAACAAGTGATATAATGCTAAATTTCTCCAAATCTGTTTTGATGAAGAAAGAAACTCATCTAATTCTTGAATGGCCTGAGTAAATAAATGTTAAGCAAATTTAAATTTTTGAGAGAACTACAACCTTAATGCAATATTTGCCTTAGTAAAAAAAAATCTGTTTTTAAAAATTCACTGCATATTTTGACATGAGAGATTATTTGATGAAAGTATGTAAAAACAATATTGTCCCTCTCCTTTTCCTGCCTCAAACTGACAAGAGGGAAAATACCAGGAGTGATTCATCTGCTACAAGATTAAACCGCATGGTTAGCTGTACAGATTTCCTAGAAAGAATAATTTCCTACCAAGAAACTGAGATAATATCAATACACATGAAACATTCCTTACTGTCAATCCTATTTAAATGCTTAGAAACAACACATTGCCACAGCCCTTGCATTTGAAAGCAATTTATGCATCCTTTGAGGATTGATCAACACTATAGCATGTATAACTGATTTACTTGCAGGTATTAAAATGAAATTTCACAGGACCACAGGAATGACATTAAAATACAAATGTTCAATAGTTTGGACTAATTGCTATTTTACTGTACAGAAAGGGTCAATTGATCATGAGCCAATTTAATTAACTTGAGTCAGGTCTATCTAGTGCAAGGTTGCTTTGAGGATGGATCCTTCTCTTTGAGGATAGATTGTGTTTGTGTGTGTGTTTATGTGTCTGCCACAGTCATCACTTTTTTTTGTGATACTAATTTCATTTTGTGCCTAGTGCCTTAGTGACGTATCCAATTGAGTCATAAGGATCTCTGGACCTTTTACCACATAATGGGACACGTCTGATTTTTTTTGCACAGCTGCAGATTCTTGGTAGCGGTGGCATTAAAATGACCCTAGTCCTGCTGAGCAGTTCAACATTTTCATTTACCTTGGACCCTCTTATCTGTATTCTGACTCTGGCTCAGTGTTGTAGATGACAGGCTGTCCGTCATATAAGCACAACCTAATTAAGGCCAGCACTTTTAAATTGTGGCATTACCGCAATGCTCTGATTAATGGATTATTGTGATGTCTGGAATTGAGCCAGAGTGATTTATTAATTGCTTATTTTCTTTTATGTTTTTGCCTTTTTTTGTGGTGGCATTTAGTGACAAGTGGTCTGCTAATTTTATAGCTGTTATAGCAGTTGTCACATAAAACAAACAAAACAATTGTAGCTTAATGGTAATGCACAAAAATGTAACCTTTACAAATCCAAGCGACATTTATTGAGCAGAAATCATATTGGAGTCATGAGCGAGCTGAGTGCGAGAATTTCAGTAAACACAGTGATTGTCAGTCAACCTTTTCCCACTACAGGTTCATTACACGTACAATCCACAGTTGGTTGGCCTTTCTACTATGAAGATGAAAAATGTCAGCCCATCTTCCAGGAAGACGACTGATTGAAATCTTATTATCTTGTGAATTCCTGTTGACTTAATAAAAGGATACAAACCAATCACAAAAGTGATTATTTTCTTGACCAGAAGGTGTGATAGAAGATGCTATTTTAACTCCATTCATTATGAGCAGTTCAGCCTGAGGATACATGTTTTAGCATTGGATTGATGGAATGGGGTATATTTAGCACAGATGTAATGTTGGAAATAGTTCTTGGAAAAATGTGAAGAGCTCAGATGTTGTCTTAATTACCATGCTGAACTGGGCAGCCATCCTTCCAAGGACCCCATCTGCCCCCCCAAGCCCTAAATTCCCCCTTCCCATCTGCCTTATTCTGCCCCCAGCTTTACAACAACTACAACTGAAGTTACAACAACTTCAGAGATGGCTAAATCTAATTTAATCCTAATAATATACATTCAAACCTGAAACACTTTAGTGTTGGTTTTTCACTTTAGTTGTGTACTATATAGTATGACATGTTCTCTATGTACTGTTTTAACAATATTTATTCTTTTATAAATATTATGCATGCAGTTAATGACCTCATATTATTTATGAGATTAGATTCATATTTTAAAATAAAAGGTAATTTACACCACACCACCATTTAAAATAAAACTAAAAACATAGTGATAGTGAAAACAAGCCCAAAATATCCACTTTTTTCTTCAAAGCGGAAGTAAGCCTATGGGGTGAGACTTCTGGTTCATTATCCACTATAGGGAAATAATGAGAAGAATACCAACGTGGAGTAAACAGTAAAACAGTTTGCACTACAAACCAGTGTGCTCATAATTAAGATAATTCATTAAAATAATATTGTAAGACACACCAATTTGCAATATCAAGCAGCAAAATGAGCTGTTTTGTACAGCTAAAAATAGCTGGATGTGGATGAGACCAGAAGCCGACCCATAAAATTTACAAATGGCCTCGCCCTCTCTTACAGGAAGAAAAAGGTGGATACACCCTTAAAAAATACTGGACTAAATACAACCCAGCGCTGGGAAAAATCAGTGCTATCTCATGACTAATTCATACGACAAACCCAGCAACTAACAATTCGTACATTTTTGACAAGGTGGCTAATTTGTACCAATTTGTACAACCATTTTTGTACAAATTCATACGATTTGTAAAAATTTTTTTACGTATTTTACAAGGTGGCAAATTTGTAGAAATTCATACGAAGAACCACACCTAATGCCGCCCCATACAAATCATACAAAATCGTACGAGTGAGGTTGTACTTATTTTACTAGGTGGCTAATTTGTACAAATGAATACAACCTCACTTCGATTTTGTCCAATTTGTCTAGACCCCAGTGACGTTTACAGTCCGGGTTAGTGGTAGGTAATTTGTGCAAATTCATACGAATTGGGGAACTCATAAAATACGTTCGATTTAGCAAAAATTGTATGAATCCATACGAGTGAGGTCGTACAAATTAGCCACCTAAGATGAGATCAGGTTGGTTGGTATTTAACCTTCACAGAAATCGTACAAAATGATACGAGTGAGGTTGTACGTATTTTACAAGGTGGCTAATTCATACACAGGTTGTACGTATTTTACAAGGTGGCTAATTCATAAATTCTTACGAATTGGGGAAAATACACAGGATTTTGCAAAAATTATTTGATTCCATATGAGTGAGGTCGTACAAATTAGCCACCTCGTAAAATATGTGCAAATTGCCATATATTCGGGTTGCTAGAATATGTACAAACCCAGCATCTGGGTTAGCAATTCGTACATTTTGACAAGGTGTCTAATTCGTACCAATTCGTACGACCTCTCTTGTACAAATTCATACGATTTGTCAAAAAACGTATGTATTTTCCAAGGTCGCAAATTCATGGAAATTTGTACAAAGGACCACACCTAACCCCACCCCTAAACTTAACCATCACAGACATTGTACAAAATCATACGAGTGAGGTCGTATGAATTTTACAACGTGGCTAATGAGTACAAATTCATACGACCTCACTACGATTTTGTACAACTTGGCTAGACCCCAGTGAAGGTATAGGTTTAGGAGTGGAGTTAGGAGTAGGTAATTTGTGCGAATTCATACAAATTGGGGAACTATGTATCTACGATTTAGCAAAAATCGTATGATTCCATACGAGTGTGGTTGTACGAATTGATACGAATTAGCCACCTTGCAAAAAATGTATGAATTGCCATGAGATCAGGTTGGTAAAATATGGACAAATCCCAGCGACTGGGTTAGCAATTCATATATTTTTGACAAGGTGGCTAAATTGTACCAATTCGTATGACCTCTCTTGTACAAATTCATATGATTTGTGAAAAATCTTACGTATTTTACGAGGTCGCAAATCCGTAGAAATTCGTATGAAGGACCCCGCCCCTAAACATAAAAGTCACTGAAATTGTATACAATCAGAAGAGTGCAGTTGTACGTATTTTATGAGGTGGCTATTTCATACGAATTAGTATGACCTCATTTTGTACAATTTGTCTAGACCCCAATGAAGGCTTAGGGCGGGGTTAGAGGTAGGTCATTCCTGCGAATTCATTCGAATTGGGGAACATATAAAATAAGTACGATTTAGCAAAAATCGTATGATTTTTTTAATTTAATATATTTAGCCACCTCATAAATTATTTATGAATTGCCATGAGATCGGGTTGGTAAAATATAGACAAACCCAGCGACTAGGTTAGAAATACGTACATTTTTGACAAGGTGGCTAATTCGTACCAGTTCGTATGACCTTTCTTGTACAAATGCATTTTGTATAAAAAAAAAGCACACGTATTTTACAAGGTGGCAAATCCGTACAAAGGACCACACCAAACCCCTCCCCTAAACTTAACCGTAACAGACATCGTACAAAATCATACCAGTGAGGTGGCTACGAGTTTGTACAACCTCACTACGATTTTTTTAAATTTGTCTAGACCCCAGTGACTGCAGGTTTAGGGGCGGGGTTAGCGGTAGGTCATCCGTGTGAATTCATATTTCATAATTCAATTGTGGAATTAGTGAAATGTGTACGATTTAGCTACAACCATATAAATTCATACAAATGAGGTCCACTTCCATCACAGAAATCGTACAGTATCGTACAAGTGAGATCGTACGAATTCGTAGGAATTAGCCACCTCATAAAAACGTAGGCTACCTATTGGCTGTGAAATAGCGTTGCAATAACGCAACTTTCTTGGTAGTTTTATTAACCTCAACTCAAAAAAATTACTATATGGCTGTCTTAAAATTAACCCAAAATAGGCTGTATATTAAAAATCAGGCATATACAGTTGCAATCAAAATTATTCAACCCCCTTGACCTGCAAGACATTTTGCTGCAGAGAACAACATTTTGTGAAAACAATTCAACAAAGACATGAGTTATGAGTAAACTATTAAAGAAAGTTTATTAATACACATTTGAGTAATTCTGAGAACGTAAGTTGATGAATAATGACAAAAAAATCCAATTGGCTTTAAACATTCATGTTCAAAATTATTCAACCCCTGAAAGTAAATTTGGTGTAGAATCTTTTATTCTTTAAAACCACCAATAACCACTGCCTGGAAGTGTTTAGATGCTTCTGTCACCTTTCTGCTGCAATCTTGGGCCATTCCTCCCCTGAAAAAGCTTTCAGATCACTGATAATCTTTTGTTTTTACTTTGCCACTGCTTGCTTCAAATTCAACCATGTATTTTCAATGAGAATTAAATCTGGAAACTGAAAAGGCCACTTAAAAACATTCTATGACTGATCCCTGAACCAAGCGTAAGTAGATTTGAACGTATACTTTGGGATGATTGTCCTGCAGAAAAGTCCATTGATTATTAGCTTCAGACTTTGCACAAAAGGCATCACAATGTTTGCCAAAATGGTCTTATACTTTCATAAATCAGTGATATCCTTTGTATGGTCATGTTTTCCACTTCCTGCTACAGTAAAACAACCCCATAACAGGACTGGCCCACCTCCATGTTTGATGATGGAGATGGTGTCCTTCTGCTTATAAGCTTTGTCATTTTTGCACCAGACATACTGCTGATCCATACGCCCAAAAAGTTCCAGTTTGGACACATCACTCCATAAAACAATCTTCCAGAACTCCACAGGTCTATCCAAATGAATTTTGGCATGTTTAAGGCAGCCTTTTTGTTCTTCTTGGTCAAGAGTGGTATTCAGCAAGATTCCTCAACATGAAGACTACACTTGTCTAGTGTTCCTCTTGTACACAGCATTGAAATATTTTTCCTCCTTTCGTTGGGTCATCTTGAAAGTCTTTGGCTGTACATTGCAAGTTTTTCTCAATTGATCTGATCAAACATTGATCTGATCAAACAAAGGTTTTCTGGTTCAACACACATTAATCTAAAGAATACGGCTGCCAGCTGTGTCTCTAGGGACTTGTAATGTCTTAGACATCTTCATGTAGTTTTAGACTTTCTAATATAGCAAACTATTTCTTCTCTATTGATTTTGTGTGAGCTTTGTTGACTTTACCATATTTGCTACTCCCTATCAGCACATGCATGGGCTAAGAGTATACCATGTGTAACACCCCAAGCTAATTCCATTTTGAATAAGTTTGTAAAGGCTTAAGACAATTTTTTAAGACAATTTTGTTCTTGACCATAAAAATAACTGTCTTAAAACAGCAATGTTGAATAGGGGTTGAATAATTTTGACATAGCGGTGTTATTAAAAAATCCTATAACTCAAAAACATTAAATTATATATTGACATTATCACTTTTTAATATGCCAGAAAACTGTTGTAGATGCAATTTAGTCCTGGATCTTCAGAAAGAGCAAAAAACATTTGTAAAGTACTGCAGTCTCTGGGGGGGTTGAATAATTTTGATTGCAACTGTACACTCTTAAAAATAAAGGTGCTTTACAATGCCATAGAAGAACCTTTTTTGTCTATATGGTTCCATAAAGAACCTTAAAGATCTGAAGAAACTTTGCGTTTCACAAAAGGTTCTTTGTGGCAAAAGAAAGGTTCTTCAGATTATAAAAAGCTAAGAAAGAAAAGGTTCTTTAAAGAACCTTTGACTGAATGGTTCTTTGTGGAACCAAAATGGTTCTTCTATGGCTCGCTTGAAGAACCTTTTAAAGCACCTTTATTTTTAACAGTGTAATTACTAAAGACCATAGTTAAAGAGAGACAATAATTAAAAGGTGAACGTTTATGAATAAGCAACTAAAAATGTTAATTATTTCCTATTTATTCAACTTATAACATACAAAGTAGCTTATAACTTTATGTGCATTCATTTAACATTTGAATAAATAATCTCTAACCCATTTTGGGTTCATAGGATATATTTCCCTGTTTGTCCGTATAGATTTTATATAAGTACTGTGGTGCACAAACCACTTATTGACTTATTGATGCTACATGTTGATTACTTGGGTTAACTGGGTCACTTCAAAACTATTGAACTATTCGGTTTTAATTTAGGTTATGGTCACACAGCAGAGAGTGGTAAAGCATAAGACCATCTCTGTCAAATGTTCTCAAATTTAAATAAACGGAAGTCATAAATAACACAGCATCCTTTTACAAGGATGTCGTTTCTTTTGCCACTAGATGGCGCCATATATTAAATCTTTGCTCTTTATTACATCATATTCTACATTTGACAAAGGAAACACTGTTTAAAACACCTTGCGCACTCAGGACGAAATAGTAAACGCGAAATCTGGTCTGAAACGTATTTCAATGTTGTAACAGTACAGATTCGCTTCATAGCCATATATAGTAGTCAACAATTGAACTGGATAAAAAAAATGTATCAAAGTTGTCCTAAGACAAAAACGGGTATTGTTTGGTTTCAGGGCAACTTTGATGAAAGGTTTTAATCCACTTCAAATGTTGACTACTGTACGCTCCCAACACTTAGCTTTTGAAAGGTTCATTCATTTTGGTCACATTTTTTAAATGATTCAGTTACTTTGTTAGTCATACAAAATTCCCTTTGGAATCAGCTAGTTATTATTTTGCAGTTTAAAATGTGTATCTGTAAATGGCAATGGTAAATCATTAAGTTTTCACCTCTGACTCAACAATATTGCTGCACCCTGATCACATAAATTTCCTTTTATAGAATAAATGTAAAAGGCTGTTAAAACATTTGTCATGAAGTGCTTTATTTAAATTCTAAAGCAGAAAATTATGCACCAACAATGGTTCAATGGTAAAGTGGAGAGATGAGTCAAATCAGCATGATTCATGAAACATTAATCTAGGCATTTTACCAATTTGAACTACTTGTTAATACATGTTAAATAAGGATCAAATGCAAAACAATTAGAGGGCAACTGTTGGAAAAACAGTAAAGCAGAGATATTTTGTTATTGCTTCATATGGCCACTCATTAAAGAGCCACTGAAATCTTCAGTCATTCCCATTTCTGAAAGAGAAAAATAGTAATTTTACTTGCCAAGAATCACATTTCAGTTACTACAAATAAAAGGAAACAAATGAACTATTATGTAATTCACCTTTTAATCGCAGATATGCAAGATGACCCAGCAGTGAGAGAAGATAGGAATCATCTATGGAACAAGAAAAGAAAATAGACCACTTTAGAAAAACATTATACAAATATTAACAAAAATTAATGACCAAGGGGACAAGATCACAAAATAAGAATGTACCATCCTTTCAGATTATTCTTTAATATCGTAACTAATTTAAAAAAAATGATAAATGCTTTAAGAACTGACTGTATGAAGATGTTGGTAAGCTTGAACTTTCATTCCACATGTCTCTTTTGCCCGTAGCTCTGTGTCTTACATTAAGACTTCTGTGAGCATCTGAAAAGAACCACACAATTATCAAAATAAAACCTATATTAAATGTCCTTAAAATACACATTTGCACCACATTTTTTAACTTTGTCTAATTGTTTGAATGCAATGAACTTACAAGGTCCTAGTAGGTACCCAGCACTGTTCAGAGTCCATCCCTTTTTCTCTGGATTCTGTGGAATAAGAGAGAAACCCATAAAAGAAATGACAAAAAAAAAAAAAAAAAAACATCTTGTTGAGCTTCAGAGAAAATAATAGAACATGTACCGTAAGGGTCATGCCATGGATCCTTGACAGATGTGCAGTAAAGACACAGAGTGAGATACAGAGTAAAGCGCAACTCGTCTGCATCTGTTAAAAGACAGTAGACTACATGTAACATGTATATCCATATCTATGCATTTCAATAGAAACAATATTAATTTCAAAACAATCCTTGTTTATATTTTTTTTAAATTAGTGCTATTGTATTTATAGGTTGTTTTAGGTGTTTACCAGATCACATTAAACCTAATGGATGACATTATAAATGAATCAGTATTTATAAATAAATATGTTAAACTGACCAATGTGAAACAGCAAGACTGAGATTATTTTTTTGTTTAAATTTTATAATAAAAGATCAATATTTTGTGTCGCAGTTGTTGTTTTTTTTAAGTAATTTTTATCTGAAATTGCATTTTGTTGGCTTTTTCCTTCCTGGATTTCAATAAAACATTATATCAATAAATTATAATAATGTTCAATAAATATAATTAAAAATATATGTACACTTTAATATAAATAATAAATAATAAATCTTTTTTGTGGTGCCATGTAGAACCTGTAACATCCATGTAACCTTTCCATTGCATAAAAGATTCTTTAGTGAAATAAATGTTCTTCACACTAAAAAAAGTACAGATTTTTAGGGAGCCCAAAATGTTTTTTCTACAGCACTGCTGCAAAACAACCTTTTGGTGCCTTTATTTTTTAGAGCGTATGCATCTATATTGTTATCATTTAATTAATTGTATCTTTGATGTTTTACCTGAAGCTGTAACTTTTTAGACACAATCAAAAACATTAAACACAACACAGATATTGCTTACCTTACAAGAGAACAGTTGCTGTTTATAAATATTTATAAAAACCCTGGATTCCAGAAAAAAAGAGACCGTCTGTAACCTTCAAATAACAGGTTTGCTGCAGGTGTGTGTCTGAATGAGGGACAGTCTGTCTTTTATACACCCAGCGGCATACAGCAAATTAACATAATGAAACTCTATTAGTACGACATTCATTTGTTCATTTCTCATAATTACTGGTGCTGTTTACAGAGACGGGAGAGAGAGGAAGGACAGAGAACGATGAGACAGAATTAATCAGACAGTAAGCAAGGTTACGTGGTACAGGAGAAGAGAAAAAATAGTGCCAAACATTAAAAAAAATCTGTTCGTCTCTCTGTCTATCTACCTATCTATTTGTCCATACATCCATTAGTCTGTTGGACTGATGTCTATTTATCTATCTGTCCATCTGTCTCTCTATCTACCTGTGCATCTGTCTGTCTGTTTGTCTGTGTCTATCTGTCTGTCTGTCTGTCTGTCTGTCTGTCTGTCTGTCTGTCTGTCTGTCTGTTGGACTGACGTCTATCTATCTATCTATCTATCTATCTATCTATCTATCTATCTATCTATCTATCTATCTGTCTGTCTGTCTGTCTGTCTGTCTGTCTGTCTGTCTGTCTGTCTGTCTGTTGGACTGACATCTATCTATCTATCTATCTATCTATCTATCTATCTATCTATCTATCTATCTATCTAACTATCTATCAGTCTGTTGGACTGATGTCTATTTATCTATCTGTCCATCTGTCTCTCTATCTACCTGTGCGTCTGTCTGTCTGTCTGTCTGTCTGTCTGTCTGTCTGTCTGTCTGTCTGTCTGTCTATCTATCTATCTATCTATCTGTTCATCTGTCTGTCTGTCTGTCTGTCTGTCTGTCTGTCTGTCTGTCTGTCTGTTTATGCGTCCATCCGTTTGTCTGTTGGACTGATGTCTATTCATCTATCTGTCCATCTGTCTCTCTATCTACCTGTGCGTCTCTTTGTCTGTCTGTCTGTCTGTCTGTCTGTCTGTCTGTCTGTCTGTCTGTCTATCTATCTATCTATCCGTCCATCTCTCTGTCTATCTACCTATCTATCTGTCCATCCATCCATTAGTCTGTTGGACTGATGTCTATTTATCTATCTGTCCATCCGTTCATCTGTCTCTCTATCTACCTGTGCATCTGTCTGTCTGTCTGTCCGTCCGTCCGTCCGTCCGTCCGTCCGTCCGTCCGTCCGTCTGTCCATCTGTCTGTCTGTCGGACTGACGTCTATCTATCTATCTATCTATCTATCTATCTATCTATCTATCTATCTATCTATCTATCTATCTGTCTGTCTGTCTGTCTGTCTGTCTGTCTGTCTGTCTGTCTGTCTGTCCATCTGTCTGTCTGTTGGACTGACATCTATCTATCTATCTATCTATCTATCTATCTATCATCTATCTATCTATCTATCTATCTATCTATCTATCTATCTATCTATCTATCTATCTATCTATCTATCTATCTATCTGTCTATCTAGGAAGGACAGAGAACGATGAGACAGAATTAATCAGACAGTAAGCAAGGTTACGTGGTACAGGAGAAGAGAAAAAATAGTGCCAAACATTAAAAAAAATCTGTTCGTCTCTCTGTCTATCTACCTATCTATTTGTCCATACATCCATTAGTCTGTTGGACTGATGTCTATTTATCTATCTGTCCATCTGTCTCTCTATCTACCTGTGCATCTGTCTGTCTGTCTGTCTGTCTGTCTGTCCGTCCGTCCGTCCGTCCGTCCGTCCGTCCGTCCGTCCGTCCGTCCGTCTGTCTATCTGTCCATCTGTCTGTCTGTTGGACTGACATCTATCTATCTATCTATCTATCTATCTATCTATCTATCTATCTATCTATCTATCTATCTATCTATCTATCTATCTATCTATCTATCTATCCGTCAGTCTGTTGGACTGATGTCTATTTATCTATCTGTCCATCTGTTCATCTGTCTCTCTATCTACCTGTGCGTCTGTCTGTCTGTCTGTCTGTCTGTCTGTCTGTCTGTCTGTCTGTCTGTCTATCTATCTATCTATCTATCTCTCTATTTATCTATCTATCTACCTACCTGTGCATCTGTCCGTCTGTCTGTCTGTCTGTTTGTTTATCCGTCCATCCGTTTGTCTGTTGGACTGATGTCTATTTATCTATCTGTCCATCTGTCTCTCTATCTACCTGTGCATCTGTCTGTCTGTCTGTCTATCTATCTACCTATCTATCTGTCCATCCATCTGTTAGGCTGTTGGACTGACGTCTATCTATCTATCTATCTATCTATCTATCTATCTATCTATCTATCTATCTATCTATCTATCTATCTACCTATCTACCTGTCTATCTGTTCATCTGTCTGTCTGTCTGTTTATCAGTCCATCCATTAGTCTGTTGGACTGATGTCTATTTATCTATCTGTCCATCTGTCTCTCTATCTACCTGTGCGTCTGTCTGTCTGTCTGTCTGTCTGTCTGTCTGTCTGTCTGTCTGTCTGTCTGTCTGTCTATCTATCTACTGTATCTATCTATCCATCCATCTCTCTGTCTATCTACCTATCTATCTGTCCATCCATCTGTTAGTCTGTTGGACTGATGTCTATTTATCTATCTGTCCATCTGTCTCTCTATCTACCTGATGTCTATTTATCTATCTGTCCATCCGTTCATCTGTCTCTCTATCTACCTGTGCATCTGTCTATCTGTCTGTCTGTCTGTCTATCTATCTATCTATCTATCTATCTATCTATCTATCTATCTATCTATCTATCTATCTATCTATCTATCTATCTATCTATATATCTATATTGAATTGAGTCTCTGATTACATGAGACAATACTGAAATCCATTTCAATCCATGATGCTTTTCTCCATTTAATAACAGCACTTTGCCCTTGATATAATTACAGCACCTACTGCTCCTTTCTATCCATTAACAGGGAAGCCCTAAAACATTCCACCTAATTATCTACAACTAATTGAGCAAAAGCTGCATTTGGGGCGGGGGAGGGTGGAACAGGCCAACAAGGAAGAGTGTTGAAACAGGGAATGAGAGCTGAAATTTCAGGCTCCTGTAGGAGGCATAATAGTGACCTCAGATGAATTAACCCTGATCTCTGCCCCCGTGTTTCATTTTCATGCAGTCATCTTCTGTTAAGAGCAGGTCGGCTCTTATATCTGAGGTAATTTCTTTTGCCCCCTCTCTGAAATCGATATCCTGTTCCAAGTTTTGGGCAGCAGCTGAAATCAAACACATTGTGGAAATAGTTAAATGAAAACAGATTAAACATTTTAGTGCTTTTTTTAATAAATGTCAAATCTATTAATTGTTCACAAAATGTTATCATGACAAATAATCATTTACATATCTTGCATTTCAAATTAAATGTTCCTAATTCAGAGGAGTAAGAGAGGAGCACATGGATCTAAAAGGTATAGGAGTCTGTGACTAGGGCTGATATTTTATTTATGGCGTTTGCTCGGTACACCAGCTTTCTGCTGAACTATAGTCAAAGATGCATTGCTCACAGGAACAGGACAGGAACTCTGAAGAAATACAACGAATCAGAATTAAGAATTTTATTTATGCAAAATTTAGTTTTACATGATCTCATGTGAGGCCACCACGTTTCATTTACCCTCTCTGTGACCTTACCGACTTTACCCAGTTTGTTTAAGGTAAGTTTTACATCTTTATTTCTTTTTGTAAAACAACTGACTCTAGAAAGCATTAAAAGAAATCAGTCATCATTATTCAAACGTTTTAAGAAATACCAATTAGAGGTTGATAATACAGAAACATTGTTTCCCGAAAAGCCAGTTATAGAGATTGTATTGCATGATTGGTAAAAGTTATCAAAAAAGTTTCTGGCTTCAATAACATTATAAAAGGGGGAATAACAAAAAACACTGTCTGTTTTCACTGTCATACAAAATGAAGCCCTAAGAAATTTAAATTTACGTAACCACCGAATGATGTATTCTCACATTTTCATAACAGCAAACAAAGCACTTTTGTCCCTGTGCTAGTGCTTGAATAGTTAATGGAATGCCTGTGTAAACCGATAGCTTTGGTTTCGTTACCATAGGCAAGGAAATACGAGAATACAAGACACATCCTGTATACCCTGTTCTGTTTTTGTGCTTGAGAAGAGGAGCGGGGGTTATTTTGAAGTATCTTTCTGGGCAGTAAATTCGTATAAACAAATACGAAAACAAATGTAGCGTTATGTCGTAAAGAAAAACTGTGTGAAACCAGCTTGGTTCTGTGAACATTAAGAAGTTATGTTACAATATGGCATATTTTCTGCTTCTCATCCTGCTACTGATAATATCTACTGTTTTTTTTTGTGTTTTTTTTTTAAAGATTTTTCACTGGTTCTTAAAAGATGATTTTAATATTTATGTATTTTTTTACTCACAGAAATGGCAACTGAATGCTGTCTCAGTCTCACCAAATACTTCCTCTTTCTCTTCAACTTGACATTCTTTGTAAGTTGCAAGTGACACAGTTCACCGGTCTAAAATTGAAATATCAAATACAAACATTACAACACCATTTGGTACAATTAACAGCAATGAGATCAACTGTTGTCTTTTTGGTCTCAACAAGGCCAAACTTTTACATTTAATAAAATGTACATGTCTCATTCAGCTCTTAGGATCGCTCCTCTTATCTATGGGACTATGGATACTACTGTCAGAGAGTAAATTTTTCAGTAAGTGTTAAACTTGTTTTAGTGCAGAAATCACAATGCTATTTTAATTCTCTTTCTAATACCTATTAGATACAGTGAACTATAACTGAATTTGTTCTGTCTTTTGCAGTTCCCCCCCCTCCGTACATTTCCGTCTCTCTCTTTTCTTACATGCTGATCGTCAGTGGCTCTTTGACCATGGCATTAGGCTTCCTAGGATGTCTGGGTTCTCTGAAGACTGTCAAATGCCTGCTGGGAACTGTGAGTTTTCAGAGAAACAAAATTTAATGGGATGCCATTTGATTGATTTGAAATTTGTGCCATTGGAAATACACTTTAACCTTCCAAATAAGGTTATTTGTTAAAAGAACTACTAAAATGAGCTTAGAAATAGTCTAAGTACTCTTGGGAATCGTGCATGTTCTTGGTACAGGTGTTTGTAATATTCAACAGCATGTTTATCTGCTCCACTGAGCTGTAACTGTGTTAAAATAAGCTTTTTTATCTGCAGTATTTTATCCTGCTCTCGGTTCTTCTCGCGGCACAGATAGTGGGTGGGGTTCTTTTCTACACCCAGAAGACTGAGGTAACTCAAGCGTGATGATCAGCAGTCCCACCCAGTTTGGTGTTGGCCATTTTAGAGCGATCCAGCACATGACTTCTTTTAATTAATTCTCTTTGGTGTCAAGTTTTAAACCAGTTTGATTGATTTCTATTTTTGAAAGCTATGAAGCTTCGGATAAATTCATGACCAAAACTTCTTCAACTTTCAGCTGGCTGGTTCACTAAAGGAGCACACTATTCAACTTATACAGTCATTTGGAAAGAATGATTCCAGTTTCCAGAGTTTTGAAGAGACTCTAGATTACATTCAGCAAGAGGTGAGAGTCACAGCACAGTAAGCAAAAGCACAGAGCAGGAAACAACAAAAAGAAAGCTAATTATGAAATATGAAAAAAAAAATCAAGTTTCTGTTCAAACACTCTGCAAGTGTGAGTTGTTTTCACACATAATTAAGTGAAATCCACAAATTAACAAAGTGTCAAAGTACATACTTTTTGTTTTTAAAAATACACTTTTTAATTTCCTTTTTTTAATTTAAGGCATTTAAAGCATAAATATGATTCATGTAGTGCCAACACAAATGTATTTTACATATTTAAGAAAATATGAAATTACGCCGTTGCATTGCTTTAGCTCATTTAAAATGTAAATTGAAAAAAATTCAAGTTTATATATTTAGGCTAAATAGCTTAAAGGTTAAAAGTTAAGAAAAGGTGTTTGACCACGAAAATACACTACCAGTCTAAACGTTTTCAACAGTAAGATTTTTTTTTTTTTAAAGAAGTCTCTTCTGCTTACCAAGCCTGTATTTATTAGATCCAAAGTACAGCAAAAACAGTAAAAAATTTGAATTTTTTTAATATTTCAAATCATTTTAAATTAAATATATTTTAAGATGCAATTTATTCCTGTGATTTCAAAGCTGAATTTTTAGCATCATTACTCCAGTCTCACGATCCTTCAGAAATAATTCTAATATTCTGATTTGCAGCTCAAAAACGTTTTTTTTTTTTTATTATTATTATTATGTTTTTCAGGTTTCATTGATGATAGAAAGTTCAGATAAACAGCATTTATATTTATTATAAATGTCTTTATCATTGATCCATTTAAAGCATCCTTTAAGTGGACACCCCCCAACCATTTTCACACTGCTGAAAATTTAGCTTTGAACATAGAAAGAAATTACATTTTAAAATACATTTAAACAGAAAACAGTTATTTTAAATAACAAAAATATTTCAAAATTTTACTGTTTTTGCTGTTCTCTGGATGAAATAAATGCAGGCTTGGTAAGCAGAAGAGACTTCTTAAAAATCTTAAATCTTAAAAAATTCTAAAAAAAAATTTGACTGATAGTGTAATTTTTATGAAGATGCAATCTTTATAATGGTCTAGATAAAATTATCTGCTTAATATTGCTGTCTCTTTTTTAATTACTGGATTATGTTTACAACCTGAAAGCAAACTTCGACAGTTACATTGGAAAGTTTGAAACAGGATATCACCTCCACCATTATATCTCTACAGAACAAATGCTGTGGTTGGGAGGGAGAACACAACTGGAAGGGCTCTAAACCCTGTTCCTGCTATAACACAAGCAATGCCACTGTCAATGCGACATATGAAATCCAATATCCAAAATCCAGCTGTCCCAAATGTTACCCAAATGGTATCAATTCCAGTCACACCTGTGAAATTTATACGCAGGTAAAGTTTCAGCCCTGTAATCATTTTGTAAATTGTGTTCCAACATAACACATTGAGTTGTACCATTTTTCTCTCTGTCTCAAAGGGTTGCAGCAAGACTATAATAAAATGGCTGGATGAAAATCTTCTCATCATTTTCGTGGTTATTTTGGCCATTTCTGTGGTGGAGGTAAACAGGCTGTCACCAAACACTTTACACCCGATTCACAAATTCAAATAATTATAACCCTTTACTGTCCAAACTTAGGGTAAATGAGGATAAAGTAAAATGGTGCTCTGTCTCATAGTGTCTTCAATGGATATTCCTCGTATCTTACTGTTGCCTTAATCGCAAACACCGCTGCTGCCCTAGTAGAGAGTCACATGGCAGCCATGTTCAGCTGTCCAGGTCTCAGTTTGTGACTTGTGCAGTGTGTCTGAGTGCTTCATTTTTGCATGTGAATCAATCTTGTATCACCCTTAGAGGCTGGAATACATTCCACAAATTTTAAATCTGAACACTTTCTAAAACACTAGACATCATACACTTGCCAACATTGTACTTTTAAAAACTGGTAAATGGTAATCTACTAAACTAATGAAGATCACACACTACCAGACTACAAGACATTACAAACTCAATAAGCTGTATTCCAGCCTTACGGAGTTTTTTCTTTAATTCTGAGTGCACATTATCCCACTTATTACACAGCTCCTTATCAAAAATAAATAGTTGGACATGATTTATTGATTCAAATTTTACATTCTTACATACATGCGCTCGAAAACGCCGTTATAGCCGCCACATAGACTTTGAGCGTGGACGGGGTTCTGCCCTTGTCCAGCAGCTCTTGTAGGAAGGAAAGCACCTCCATCACACCACAGTTAGTGGGTGACAAGCCGCGGGCTGCGCACCAGCCCGAAAACACTGACCATTTTGAGGAATAGAGCCGTCTCGTAGAAGGGGCTCTAGCCTGCGTGATCGTGTTTAATACTCCTTTTGGGAGTTCATCATATATTCGCTGGTGGCCCAGACATGAAGGGACCACAGCTCTGGGTGAGGGTGCCAAATCGAGCCGCTGGCCTGAGAGAGAAGGTCTCTCCTCACTGGTATCGGCCACGGGGCAGTGCTCGTCAGCTGCATCAGCGCTGGGAACCAGGGCTGGTTTTCCCAAAACGGCGCTATCAGCAGTATTGAACATCCTTTTTCCCTGACCCTCTCTATCACCTGAGGTAGGAGAGAGATGGGGGGAAAAGCATAGAGATGACGGCGGGGCCATTCGTGGGCCAGCGCGTCTCTGCTTTTTGAGTAAAATTCCTGACAGTGAGCGTTGTTCGGAGACGCAAAAAGGTCTACTTCCGCTTTGCCGAATTTTTTCCACAGTAGTTGTACTGTCTGTGGGTGTAGAGACCATTCGCCTGCTGGAACATTGTTCCTGGACAGTCTGTCTGGCCCTATGTTCAGAAGCCCCGGCACATGCGCTGCTTTCAGCGAGCGCAGGTTGCGCTGAGCCCATACCAGGAGGCGTTCTGCAAGTCTGTAAAGGTTTTTGGACCTGAGACCGCCCTGGCGATTTATATAGGAAACCACTGACATGTTGTCCGAGCGGACTAGTACATGGTTTCCTTTTATTTGGGGACAGAAGCGCGTCAGCGCGTTCTGTACTGCCAGCATTTCGAGGCAGTTGATATGTAGGAGCTTTTCCCGTTCTGACCACTGGCCAAAAGACGGTCTGCCCTCGAGCAGAGCCCCCCATCCCGAGGTTGACGCATCCGTAGACACCACTTTTACTCTCGAGAAAGTCCCCAGGCTTACACCTGACTGGTACCAGTCGACTGCTTTCCACGGCTTCAGGGCTGTGACACATTTCTGATTGACCGTGATACGAAGCCGACCGGGCGCCCACGCTTGACGCGGGACGCGCGCTTTCAGCCAGAACTGCAGTGGACGCATACGCAGCAGACCCAGCTGCAGAACTGATGACGCTGAGGCCATGAGACCCAGCATTTTCTGAAATTTTTTGAGCGGGACAGACGCGCCGCAGCGGAACGAGCCCGCTGTGCGCTGAATGTCTGCTGCGCGCTGTGGTGACAGCCGCGCTATCATTGACAGCGAGTCCAATTCTGTGCCCAGGAAGGAAGTTTTCTGACTGGGGGACAGTGAGCTCTTCGCCCAATTGACTCTGAGACCCAAATTCTCGAGGTGATCGAGTAACATGGTCGTATGCTGTACAAGCACTGAGCGAGACGCTAGAATCAGCCAATCGTCCAAATAGTTCAGTATGCGCACGCCTTTCAGTCTGAGAGGAACGAGCGCTGCGTCCATGCACTTTGTAAATGTACGGGGTGCCTGGGACAAACCGAACGGCAGGACTGTGTACTGATATGCCTGGCCCTCGAAGGCGAATCTCAAAAATAGCCTGTGACGTGACGCTATCTGTATTTGAAAATACGCGTCTTTCAGATCCACTGACACGAACCAGTCTCCTTGGCGAACTTGCGCGAGGATTTTTCTGGTCGTGAGCATCCTGAACCGACGCTTCACCAGCGCTTTGTTCAGTTGCCTTAGATCTAATATGGGTCTGTGACCCCCGTCTTTTTTCGGTACCAGGAAATATCTGCTGTACAACCCTCCTTCGCTTTGAGTTTGAGAGAGGGGCTCTATGACTCCTTTGCTCAATAGTTTCGCCACGTCGGCTCGAAGCAGGTGTGCTGCTTCTGTCTGCATTGTGGTCTCGACGCGCGCTGTATAGCGGCGCGGGCGTCGGTGAAACTGTAGCGAATAGCCTCCTTTTATAATGTCCAGCACCCATTTCGAAACCCCTGGAAGCTTTTCCCATGCGTTTGCATGAATAGCTAGAGGTTGAATACGAAACGCGCTCCATTCTATCCGTAACGGAGTGGTTTCGGAGTGCTGTGGCACCAGAGACGTGCTCGTGACATTGGAAGCGTGGGGCACGCTGATAGCGGGAACTATTATGTCTGTGTGTGGATGTGGTCGTGTGGCAACAGGCACATTTAACACACTGCAAACACCGTTTGCCTGCATGCACGTTAGTTTCGCTTTTACGGAAACCTTTTGACGTGCGTGATGTGATGTCTGTGGGCACTGTGAAGTGGGCACGTCTATCACATGTGGAGCGCAATCGATCTGAGCCGATTTTATGTGCGCAGGGTCTGTATGACATGTTGTGCTTGTGTGTAGAAATGGGCACTGAGTGGGCATTTTGACTACACTTGAAACACCATCGGCCGTGGCCGGTTGTGAAGCGCAATCGATTCGAGTCGATTTTATGCACGCTTGACCTGTGAGACAGGGTGTGCTTGTGTGTAGAAATGGGCACTGGGGAGTGGGCATTCTGACACGTGAAACACCATCGGCCGTGGCCGGGACACCAGAAAATACACTCTTTTTTGGATTTATCTGGGTAGCCGTGAGAACGGCTTTTGAGTACAGGCAAACGGGCGACAGAGCCGGTTTGTTGGCTGCAAAATACACTGGAACAGTCATAATACTTGGAACTGAACAAGCAAATACCTTTGGTGGGGGTCCGGCGACAGCGGGACTCGCGCACCGTCTTTTTCCTAGCTTTGTTAGGACTGCTTCGGAGGCTCAGGTTTCAAATCCAACCTGGGTCTCGGGCCGCGACCAGCGGGACGGCGGCCAGAAGAGCGGGAACGCGGTCTCGCGCCCTGCGCTCGGTGGCGCTGCGAAGCGGCAACAGCGGGCTGTGGCTGGGGTCGTGAGCTCTGCACGGGCGGTTTCACACGGCCGGCTGCAGAGCTGGAGCGTTTCGGCAGGAAGTGCCTCATCGCCTGGGACGCCTTCTGTACCTCAGCGAATCTCTCTGCAAAGTCCTTGACAGAGGATCCAAAAAGGCCAGCGGGAGAGAGCGGAGCATCGAAGAACGCGGTGCGCTCAGACTCAGCCATCTCCGAAAGCGTCAGCCACAAATGCCTTTCAGCTACAGTGAGCGAAGCCATGTTGCGTCCGATGGCCTGTGCTGCAGACTTTGTAGCGCGGAGTGCAAGGTCCGTGGCGCTCCTTAGGTCCGGCACACAAATCGCGTCAGGGCCTTCCTCATCCATCCTTCGGAGGAGGTCAGCCTGAAAAACCTGCAGCGTGGCCATTGTGTGCAGCGCTGACGCTGCCTGCCCGGCGGCGGTGTAAGCGCGGCTGTGCAGGTTTGACGTTTGGCGACATGCTTTAGACGGCAGCGCCGACTTAGCACGCCGTCCAGCGGAGGGCGGGCACAAGTGGGCTGCTATCGCCTCCTCGACAGGCGGCAGAGAGAGGTATCCTTTTTTCTCGGCGCCGTCCACAGTGGAGAACGCTAGAGAAGAGGATGGGCGCACTCTCGCTGAGTAAGGGGCGCTCCAGGATTTAGCCAGTTCTTCGTGAAGCTCAGGAAGAAAAGGCGCTGGTTTGCACGCGCTCGAAGCGCGTTCCCCTTTCGGCAGAAAACAGCCGTCCAACCTGTTATGAGCGGGCTGCTCCGGTGAGGACCACTCGAGGCCAAGGCACGCCGTGGCCTGTGTCAGAATCCTCATCAGTTCTGCCTCGATCGAAGCTCTCGAGCCTGACGGAGCGTGGGCGGGGGGAGCGAGGTCCGCAGAGCTCGTCCAATCCTCACTGCCTGACGCCAGAATAGAGCAGGAATCCTCCTCCTCCATAACTGTGCCCTCGTCAGCCGTGTCGGTGCAAGCGGCGGCGGGCAGCGGCCACTTAACATCTGGGACGGAGGCTGACGAGATTGGTGAAGCTGGCGGGCGAACCGGCGAGCTTTGTCGGCTGGGGGGGGGGGTTCCGGTGCCCGCTGGGCACGGCGCTTCTTACGGCGCGACACCGTGGCGGGCGGGGGAGCAGATTCGGCGAAGAATGCCAGGCGAGTCCTCAGAGTCGCCATCGGCAGTGGTTCACAATGAGGGCAGCCGCCCTCAGCGAGCGCGAGCGCCGCGTGCTCCTCACCCAGGCAGGAAACGCAGACGATATGGCGGTCCCCGTCACTGAGTGTGGCTCTGCATGAGCCGCAGGAAGGCATCTTTAAAAAGACGCCTGCTCTTTTATAGAGAAGTGTGTATCGCAGCGGCGACACACACTTGAGATATTAAAGGATATGAGCGCCGGAAAGCGCAAGCTGTTTCGCCTATGTCTGTATGCTGCTGCAACGCGCTTTACATTATTTCAAAATTAAGGATAATTTTTGGCTTCAATATCTCGCAGAAAAGGATTTTCCCCTAGCGTAAGATATTTCTTACGCAGTACGAGAGACCTCTCGTAAGAGAACTAAGGTTCTCTGTTTTTATTACAATCAGTAACTGAGGCATGTCGAATTAGTGGTATTTCAATAGCAAAAAAAGATACTTTGTCTATAGTTAAATTAAGTATAAAGCAAAACTTACAGAGAGGTCACTTTCAAACCTAGCAAAATTCTATCTGTGAAAATTCACTAAACAACAGTCAACTTAATATTAGTCGGTTGAATGGATTGAAATGCTGCTATGGACGATGATAAACATTTAAAATTCAAATAATTGTTTCTAAACACATTATAAATGTTAATGTTTTGCTAAAACACGTTACAAAGACTGTAAACTATGTCTGTGCAACTATGAATTATGGATATAGACCGTTAAACACTGAGCATGACCCCTCCCCTATAACAACTAGAGCCCATTAGCATCAGTGGTTCGTTCACTCAGTTGCAAATTACTGTCATTACCCTTAGTTACTACAGCCTACAGTTTGCTATGCTTTTGTCACGTAAATGCATACCTGGTTGCGATAATTTACAGAACATCTCGGTCATCCATTCAGTTGTAGCGATATTTGACAGTTGAGGGAGATGGCAGCGTTCCCGCGAGTGGGTGTGGTTTCGGCGACGACAGCGAACACGCCCCCCAGCGTTTTAGTTTTCTTTTATGCGTCTGGTTTCCGGTTTAATCGGTGCCCAGATACTTTAAGCTGTACAAAACAGCTGGTTTGGCTGCCTTATATTGCAAATTGGTGTCCCTTGCCATGTTCATATAATTTATTATCTTATTGTGAGTACACTGGTTTGTAGTGCAAACAGTTTTACAGTTTACTGCACGTTGTTATTCTTCTCATTATTTTCCTATAACGGATAATGAAGCGGAAGTCTCACCCATAGGATTACTTCCGTGTTAAAGAAAAAGGTGGATACAGCTTATTTTTTCAAGATTTCGATGACTTATTTTATTTACTTAGCGTTTTTTTAATCATTCAAATTTAGCTGGGTGGTCGATAACATATTTTCTGTGGTGTGACAAACTCAGGACGCATACTTTATATTGCTTTACACAGAATTTTAAAGGAAACCCTGGGTATGACATGTATGGCTTAGTATAACATAAATGATGTCTCTTATTGAAATATGTAGTAGAAAAACCATGAAAGATTTATGTTATTTAAAAAATTGTATACATATTTTGGGCTATTGGGGGCGCCATTATGACATGAAATGGTTGCACTCGGTAAGCTCCTGGCGCTACCTGTTGCTATTTTTATCACAAGACAATTCAGAATACACTCTGAAAATAAAATACTGATACAATGACCACAGCTACTGAAAGAGCTTACAGGTAACAGTAGATTTATGATGTATGTTCCCTGGATATGGAATCAAATCTGTGATGAGAAACTACTTCAGTGGCTGCGGCGTCATTACAAGCATCGACATGTTTACATCCTGTCAGGATGGCATCTAGCGTTTCTTGTATCTGCCGTTTGTAAGCTCTTTTAGTAGCTGCAAGCCTCAAAGGCATCAGGGCTAAAGTGGAGAGAACAAAGACGCTGGTCTTTAGGAAGTTTTATTTGTCCAAAGGCATCTTTACATTCTATTCTCCTCTTCTTATCATTAGGAAATGCAGTGAACGCTTACATCGCTTCTCTTGACTAAAAAATACAACCTCAAGCTGCACAATGTGGCATTGTGTATCAGTATTTTATTTTCCGAGTTGTGTTGTGGTAAAAATAGCAGCTGTTAGCAGCAGTAGCTCACTGAGTGCAACCATTTTACCTCATCAAAATAATAGAGCCCCCATAGTCCAAAATATGTATAAAACAATGAGGATGTTTTTAATTCTATAAGTCTTTAATGGGTTTTCTGCTACATTTCAGCAGACATCATTTACGTTATATTAAGCCATAGAAGTCTTAATACCCGCCGGGGATTCTTTTAAGAAATTACTGACTCTTGAATGCTGTGACATTGACCAAATAAGAATCAAGTATTCTAGAGCGCTGTGTAATAAGTTGCATTAATGCATGATAATACTTGGTGTGGAAACAACATAGCAACCATAGTATTGTTTCTCAGATTAGACATTTAGCTGTATTAGCTGTACATTTTTTGTACAATTTTTTTTTTCTAACTGTGTGACTTTGTTTTGTGAGATTGGAGTGACAAAATATGATTGTACAAAGGCCTCAGTGGTTACTTTTAATTATATCTTCCCTCACAGAGATTTCACTGTGGAATACTGGCAAGGTAGCCTATATTGTTTGTGCTGTTCTAATAGTAGCCTAGTGTGGTGTGAAGATTCGTCCATTGGCTTGGTCCCAACCTTTTTAATCTGTAGTGTTTGACTAGAATAGTTAATTAAGTGCATTGCTAGAGGTAGATATTTTATCATTAATGGTGGACAGGATGGAATAATGTCTTTCATCCTCTTTGCAGATATGTGGTATGATCCTTTCGATGTGTCTGTATAAAGAAAGCTCTGTGGATTACAACACAATTCTTCGCTGAGATGACCAGGATCAGTGAGGAAAAAAACATCAAGTTTTTTTTTCTGTCAGTCATATATTTGATGTTTTGTTGATGTGTTTTTTTATGAGATCTGTACAGTATTTGATTGTTTTAGACAGCCACTTGTTGATGTTTCACATTATTCAGATGTTATGTTTTTTAGTGTTTGTTCATGAAAAACTACAAATCATTTGACCTGTTCATATAACATTTAAAATTCATGTCTTGATTCTTGAAATATGTGCATGTGACTGAGAATGTTCTCTTTTTTCAGTTTAGCCACTGGGTGAAAAAAACATTTGGGTGGGGCTGTATAATATTTCACCATTGTTGTGCACACAAAGCAAATGACCTCAATATTGAGGCAATGTGTGCGATACTCTTCTCATAACAGGTTTTTACATGTAAAATTTAAAAACTTAAATTGTCCTTAATTATATTTGTATATTGTTTTTTATGCAAGTTTGTTAACAACAACTGTTATATGTTTGATTTTAAAAATGTTTGTATTTAGAGCATATATATTTCAGTAAATTATGTACATATACAAATAAACTTTAAAAAGACAAGATAGCCTAATTGTAATAAAACTGCTGTTGCATTAAAAAAATAAAACAGAAAATTACATTTTAAAGTTGATTTTATGTCATAATGACTGCATTTATGTGTGTTTATTTAAACTGGGGATCTAAATGGAATATGGGACACAAAATACCCCACAGCAAGTTATTGTTTGGGCAGGGAGGAGGACAGCACACTTGTTATCAGGTATCATATATATACATGTTGTGGTTTGTTCATCTCCCTCATTTATTCCAGAGCAACACGACAGACTAAGAAGGTAAGGAAGATACTGTCAGACTATTTTTGACTATAATCATATTTATTCTTTTAATCATTCATTATTATTATTATTTATTACTGTCAGTTTGATAAAGGCTTGAAGATGGGACCCCGCACATTGATCCTGATCATGTTTTTAGGTGCCCTCTGTGGTAAGTGGGAAACAATTTAGCCTTTTTCCAAATTATTGTTCTCAGAATTTCTCTGTAATACAATTACAATAAACTGGTTATGCTTTTCAACATAGTGAAATAACATATTACA
Source organism: Garra rufa (assembly GCF_049309525.1). Lineage (NCBI taxonomy): Eukaryota > Metazoa > Chordata > Actinopteri > Cypriniformes > Cyprinidae > Garra > Garra rufa. Next base: position 26,508,044 of record NC_133382.1, on the reverse strand, counting down.
GCGGTGACCCTGGACCGCAAAACCAGTCATAAGTAGCACAGGTATGTTAAATAGCCAACAATACACTGTATGGGTCAAAGTTAGAGATTTTTCTTTTATGCCAAAAATCATTAGGATATTAAGTAAAGATATTTTGTAAATTTTCTATATCATATCTTAATTTTTGATTAGTAATATGCATTGTTTTCAAATTCCATTTGAACAACTTTAAAGCGATTTTCTCAGTATAGATATTTTTTGCACCCTCAGATTGAAGATGAAAGTGAAAAGTAAAAAATTGATCCTTATGACTGTTTTTTTTTTTTTTTTTGTGGTCCAGGGTCACATATGATATTTATATATTACACCAATATATATATATATATATATATATATATATATATATATATATATATATATATCTCTCTCTCTCTCTCTCTCTCTCTCTCTCTATATATATATATATATATATATATATATATATATATATATAAATACCAGGGTCACATATGATATTTGTATATTACACCAATATATATATATTCACACACACACTGCTGTTCAAATGTTTGGGATTTATTTTCAATGTTTCTTTTTAAGAAGTCTCTTGTGCTCATCAAAGTTCCATTTATTTAATCAAAAATACAGAAAAAAAAAAAAAAAAGAATATTACAAAATATTATTGCAATTTAAAATATCAGCTTTCTATTTTAATATCTTTTAAAATATAATTTATTTCTGGCAAAGCTGAATTTTCATCAGCCATTACTCCAGTCTTAAATGCCACACAATCCTTCAAAAACCATTCTAATATGCTCTTTTATTATCAATGTTGAAAACAGTTGTGCTGCTTAATATTTTTTTGGGAACCTGTGATACTTTTTCAGGATTCTTTGATAAATCAAAAGTTAAAAAGAACAGCATTTATTCAAAATAGAAATCTTTCCGAACTATATAAGTCTTTAAAGTGGTCATATGATGTTGCTAAAAAGAGCATTATTTTGTGTATTTGTTTTAATGCAATGTGTTTATGCAGTTTGAGGTTCAAAAAACAATATTTTCCACATACTGTACATTATTGTTGCTCATCTCTGCCCCGCCTTCTGAAAAGCTTTGATTTTTACAAAACTCATTGATGAAGGAAACCTCAGTTTCAGTGCTCTGACTGGCCAGCAATACGGTGCATTGTGATTGGCTGAATACCTCAAGCGTATGAAGGAAATATTATGCTCCTTATCATGTTGTGATGCCGTTTCTCGGCCGGACTAGACAGAAACAACAACAAAAAAACATTATAAATGAGGCATTTGTTGGATCCAGTGGAGACTGATCATGACTCATACTGTCTTTTTAGGCGTTACGTCGTGCCACATAAACATAACACCATATCTGCATTTGCGATTGTGGAACGAGAAACAACAAGCACTGCTCTACACTGCTCAAAACTCGAGTTTGAATAGTCAATACTGAATTCTTTAAATATAAAAACCTACTTACAGGCCGTCAGTCAGAAGCACAGAATGTCCTTGCCCCACTTGCCTTAACCCTTTGTGTACAGCTGGCATTGTAAGCTGCTCTCCCAGGTTCAGGAAACAGTCCTCCGTGAAATGCGCATCAACACTCGAGTATTTGCGTTGTACTGTTCCGGAACAGTGTTGTTAATGTAACTTATCCACTGCTGTAACACTACTACAGCCGGTAAAAGTTACGCCTTCTTTCTTTCCATATACAAACGGGCAGTGTTATGCTAATCTACCCTCCCCATGACTTGGACCAGTGAGGGCGTGTTTGAACGAGCCGTTTTAGGGGGAGTGGCTGAGTCTTAACTTTTATAATAAATAACTCTTTGGTTTTGAGATTTTAAGCTTTGCAACTTTACAGATCTTATCTTTCCACAAACAACTTGTAACACTCCAAAGGAAAACAAGAAACTGCATCATATGACCCCTTTAAAATCACTTTTAATCGATTTAACACATAATTGCTAAATAAATGTATTCATTTCTTTCAAACGAAAACATTACTGACCTCAAACTTTGAATGGTAGTGTATATTGTTAGAAAAGATTTATATTTTAAATAAATGTTCTTTTTAACTTATTCATCAAAGAATCCTAAAAAAATTAACAGGTTCCAAAAAAATATTCAGCTGTCTCCAACATTGATAAAAAAAATCATAAACATATTAGAATGTTCCGAAAGATCGTGTGACACTAAAGACTGAAGTAATGATGCTGAAAATTCAGCTTTGAATCACAGGAATAAATTCTATTTTAAATTATATTAAAACAGAAAACCACTATTTTAAATTGCAATTATATTTGACAATATTAATTTTTTTTCTGTATTTTTAATCAAATAAACACATTTTCAAACAAAATTTAACAAAGATTTCAAAATCTCATTAGTTGCACAGGCACTGAGGTGCAAATACTGCCAGAAGATTGACAAAGATGATCCCACCTGCCATGCGAATGACATAGAGGAAAAAGAATGCAGCAGTGGTTTAGAAAACTGCATCAAGATCGTAATGAATTATCCAGCCTGTGAGTTGCCCATATTATTTTCCTCAAAAGTTAAAACAAATAAAAATAGAATAGTTCCTTATTTAAGTTCTACTGCATGCATCAATTGATGGAGTGCAAAGATTCATAGTCTGTATTATTTAATCTGAAAGCTATTGTGTGTGTCTTTTTGTAGACGGCGAGGTGCGCAGATGTGCCAACTCCAATGAGTGTGATGCTGACGTGCCTCCTCAGGTGGTGAAACAGTGCTGCAACACAGACCTCTGCAACTGATCTGCTCCATCAGCCAAATATATTTTACAATATGGTCTGTGATTATCTTAAATGCTCAAAACATACAGCTGTCATTAGTTGTTATTTGACTTTTAATTTAATATATATGTAAATGTGAGTAGAGAATAATATAAAGAAATAAAATCTGGACAGCAAAACAAAAAGCAATTTTGATTCTTTGTTTTTCGTAAACTTTTTTATCTACTTGAAAAGTACAGCTAAAACTCTAACACAAAACACCTCAGTCAGCATTCACACAAAAAATGACTTCTCACCCAGACTAAACAACTCAAAAATGCAGACACAGAAACACCACACAGAGCCAAAAAGCATTTCCTGAACTATTTTTTGTTCTTGGTTTATTGCATTTTGCATTTAATTGAATAAAAATGCAGTCAATACAGTTGACAATATTCACCTGTAAGCTATAACAAAGCATTTAAGAAAGCCATTATTTATATACAGATGCATTAATATGCTTGTGTTCAATAGGAACCTTTTATCAGCCACCACAGAGATAGTGGCCTATTGAGTAGAGACAGAACAAACCGCTTGTTATAATCACCAGGGCAGATATAAACAGTAATGCATAGACAGACATTCTCTTTTCTGCTGCCCCTCGAACCACACATCGCAGTTCTGAACATTGACCAAAATCTTGTACATTACAAGGATATAACTTTGCATTCAGTTTAGGCAGAACCCAGTAGAGCAAGACGTACACGAACATAACCTCCACTACAATCCGCAGCATGATGCTGAACAGGTACACCACCACACTGCTTTTGCTCTTGTGGAGGTCAATCATCATCCTACCACCAACATTCGTGGTGGGATCAGTGATGCCTCCCTGCTCGCTTTGAGATCCCATTTCTCTCTCCTTCTTCTTCTGGAACGAAGATCGAAGATGGGATGAAAACAGCTCCATGAGAAGAACCGAGAGCACGAGAAGGATAAAGAGGAAATGCCACGCCATCACTATTGAACTGTTGAAGTGTTCGTTAAAACACAATCTAGTGCAAAAGTGGTCGGTGGTGTTACAGTGGAAATCCTCATTCAGGCTTTTCCATGGAAACTGGGCCAGAAAGATGGTCACAAGGCGGATGCAGAGCATGCCGAACCACATGGTGCGACCTTTATAGGTGGCAGTGGAGTCCACCGCGGTGCGGAGAATTGGGATGAGCCCGGTAACTATCGCAGCCATCGCTTTCTAGGGTGGATGTGTCTTCTTTTTGGAAATGAACGTATCTGCACAAATAAAGGATGTAATACAAATATTGTGAGATACAACATTATCAAAATAGCAAAATGGATATTTTGTTTAAAGAACGTGAAACAAACATACCTTTTTTTATTGGAACGAAGGTTCTGTGTGTTTGTCCAGGGCTGAAATAGTGTCTATATTTTGAGCTTCACTCAATATATAGTCTGTAACTGTATGTGTCATCAAAAATGGTTTCTCACATTTATCCACAGTTTTTTTTTTTTTTTTCTTAACTTGGGGTTAAGTAGTTTTGTCCAAAAACTATAATTATCTATATCTATACACTTCAAATGTTAAAGTCCATCTTTCAAGTTGAAGATCCCTGTGAATGAACGTGTAGATAAATAGTGTAGGAACCAGTTTTTCCTGAAAATGTAATTCAAAATATGCTATTAGGCTTCTGGAGTCGTTTTTGAGAGAGAATTTTACTTCCGCATCTGAAAACCTTGGCAAACGCGGCAGTGACGTCACGACAGGTAGAGCGTAGTGATGGGAAGTTCGGATCATTTTACCGACTCGGATCTTTGAGTCTCGTTCAGCAAAATGAACGAATCTTTTTTCGAGTCATTTCGTTCATTTTACCAAAATATAATTAAAAAGCTACGTTTTACTTCCATAACACATGTAATGCTCATACACGTTTATATAACGTAACGTTGATCACACTACAAACAAGACAAAACTATAAGCTATTAGAAACAAAAAATTTATGCATTGTTTACCTGGGTCTTCATGATTAGCTCCCTCACTTCTATCTATCCGGGTTCGAGTCGTTCGTTCATTACGTGACAAACCCATATAAGCTTAACTAAAGCAGTCTGAGCCTGAAAGAGAATTGATTAGTTCATCTCTCGAGTCTTCGGGTCCGAGTCGTTCGTTCATCATGTGACAGCCCCATACGCTTACCTATGCTGCTGGAGCCGGAAACAGAATTGATTAGTTCATCTCTCGAGTCTTCGGGTCCGAGTCGTTCGTTCATCATGTGACAGCCCCATACGCTTAACGTTACCTATGCTGCTGGAGCCGGAAACAGAATTGATTAGTTCATCTCTCGAGTCTTCGGGTTTAGTATGGAATATAATCACCGTTAAAAATAATCGTACGTAATTCAAAGCATTTGTGTGTAATTTTAATTTACTCGTGCGTAATTTAAAACTATTGAATGTAATTATGTTTTTTTGTCAGAATTGGATTCCAAAATCTACGGCCACGACAGTTTACAGATACAAGATTTTCTGTGTTTGTTAGAATACAACTCCAAAATTTACGACTATGACAGTTCACAGACACAACACTTGTTTTCACAACACCTCTTACAAGCACAACATGCGAATTGCGACCACGAAGTAAGGTGTGCTAAATGACTGTCAAAATACGTCATCACGTTCCCAGGCATTACTATCCGATTGAAGATTAATCGATTCCCCGAGCCGCGCATGCGCCCCGTCACCGTTTTAAACCAGTGGCGCAAAAATGGCGGACCAGCAACCAGGTGCGCACTCATCATCTCAGGTAAGTAGTTTTTTTCTTCCAAATTCGGACATGTTTAAGTGTTAGTTATCACTAATAACAGTGAGGCGATATATTACAGAGACAGGTTAAATATAGTAAGTAAGATTAGCTCACAGAGCAACTTTAGATGTAGGTGCTTCAAGAATATAGGGTTTTAGGAGGTTACTGCAGCCTGTAGCGTGATGAGGTAGGCCTACATAAAAGAATTAGCAATTTTCAGTGTTGACTTACTAACAGCTGTGTACATACACTGTAATACATGGGTCATGTAATATCAGTGTTCACTGGAACATACACTGTCTGCATAATTATTAGGCACATTGATATTGTGGTTATATATTTTTTTCCAAGCACATTTGACCAATTCCAAACCACGTCAATCTTAATAACTACTATTCGTTATTTATAAGTGATATATAATTGTCCATGAAGGCTGGAAGTGAAAAACTCCTTATATTCAGGATGTGCAGAATTATTAGGCACATTTTCTTTTACAGATAAAATGAGCCAAAAAAGAGATTTACCTCAGACTGAAAAGTCAAAAACTATTAAATGCCCATGAGAAGGATGCAATACTAATGCAATACTGGAATTTGCAAAGTTAAGGCATGACCACCGGACAGAAAAACGCTTGTTGCGTCTGCATTGTCAGAAAAAACAGGTGGATGAGAAAAAATGCATATTAATTGCAAAAAAAGTAAGAATTAATGTTAAGAATTAGATATGAAACCATCAGGAACCATTTAGTCTCTTGAAGGACCAGCCCCACATCCTCTTGTAGCACTCTTTCAAAAATATATTCTCCCGAATCTGGCAGTAAGTTTTAAGAGTTCATTTTGGTTCATCTCTGCAAGACAGACATTTCAGGATGGGAGATGGACTAAAACTTACTGCCAGATTCTGGAGGATAAACTGGAAAGAGTGCTACAAGAGGATGTGGTGCTGGTCCTTCAAGAGCCACTCTCAACTCCTCTGTCTATAAAGCCTATAAAAACAGTCTCCATGTATTTCACAACACTTCAGCATGTTTTTCTTATTAATTGAGGGTCATTTTTTAGGATTTTTTTGCCCAAGCAAAGTCTCTGAGAATCTGACACATTCCACATCAATAGGTCTACCTCTTTGCTATCTTTCTCTGGCTTCTATCCTTCTAATCAGTGTTCTTGTGACTTTATTACAAATATTCTCAACAAGGTCACATTGCAAAGCCTACATTTTACATGCTCAGATGGGTGAGAAATTAAAGGGAAAACTTGGATAAATGAGTAGAGATTTCACATTCACTGCATGACATTTTAACAAGGCATCACACTGACTAAGAGGAGGTTTGTTGGGGTAGGGAGTGGTAAGAGCTTCAGTCTCTAAAACGCACTCTGACCTGACATTACATTTAGATCATTTTCCCCTTTAATTTGTCTCACTTAACCTGGTATGTTCCAGTTCAAATAATGCAATGCTATTTACAATATTTAAAGTAAATATTAACAGACTAATTTTATGGTTTCATATAGTCAATGTTGGAATATTGAAGTCTCTTTTCTTTATTTTAAAGGTATCTATCTGTGACCTGTTTTGTTATCAACATCAACTCCTTCACCATGATGATACCAGAGCTACTTGAGGGACAGCGGTTGTTTCACTGGTTGTCTGTACCTTTCATAAGTTGAGACAACACCATGTGGCAAAGGTTCATACTTTGCAACTGCAGAGCAAAAGTCTGAGGAAGAAACTGTGTAAGGTAGTGTTGTTGCAGGGATATTAAACACCTAGTTTTAAGAATGCTTGACCTGTCTTATACACTGTAATCTTTTAAGAAGCTGTAGTAGATATTTTCATGAACTGGATGTTTTCAAAGAATGGTTAACCTGTGTTATATACTGTAGCCTAATCATTTAATAAGCTGTTGTAAATACTGGAAGATGTTTTTCACACTACGTACGCACATTATGTTTGTTTTTGTGTTATATAACCATTTTACGCTGGGTCATTGTATTGCAGGCTTGCTGATGTACAAAATAAACCAGTACAATTCAAATGTTTTAATTAACATGTATTTTTAAGTATGGATATCACACCATTGTAGCCATTTTGTGTGCAGTAGACTAGGCTAAGGTAAGTAACAATAGTTAATTTTAAGTTCACTGAAGTGGAAGAATAATAAACTTACACCTAGTTTTGAAGTAGATTAATATCAAAAGCTTCAATTTTCTCTGGACTCGATTATAAATGTCTGTCAGTTGGAACAAACTAAAAAAAAACAAAAAAAACTTGAGATTTGGACGATTTATGATTATTTAATTTCTGCCTAGATGCAGATGCCAGGTTT
>NC_133382.1:26375964-26499666 GCF_049309525.1 Garra rufa | reverse complement strand
CGACTTATACACATCTCGTTGTGTCTCATTATTTAAATAAATATGTTCACGGATTTGGTCGTTTTGCGAAGTTATGAGAAGAAAAAACAAGACTTACGGTGATACATCCCCCAAGCTGTTAAACGTAACATTCATACTAGAGGATGGATACCCGAGCCGAGCCTGGCGGTACCCGACGGGCCGGCCCGGGTTCGGACAGATATTTAGAAAGGATGCTCGGGTTCGGGTCGGACTCGGACAGGTCACATCAGCGCGATAGTGCGCCTGTGTTCTAACGGTGCTTTTTGCCCCGTGTGCACTGATGCGCTCATCTGTTGACATTTCCAGAAAGCGGGCTTGACCCATATTCACTGTCTATTAGACGTATACATGTAGTCGTTCAATGATGGTCTAACTGATGTCTAGTCTATTCTTGGGTTATGGTTAGACGTCTATTAAATTTTCACTGACAGCCCAAATTCAGTTTTGTTTTAGTCTAGACCCATATTCACTGTCTATTAGACGTATACATGTAGTCGTTCAATAGTCGTCTAACTGATGTCTAGTCTATTCTTGGGCTATGGTTAGACGTCTATTAAATTTTCACTGACAGCCCATATTCAGTGTTGTTTTAGTCTAGACCCATATTCACTGTCTATTAGACGTATACATGTAGTCGTTCAATAGTCGTCTAACTGATGTCTAGTCTATTCTTCGGCTATGGTTAGACGTCTATTAAATTTTCACTGACAGCCCAAACTCAGTCTTGTTTTAGTCTAGACCCATATTCACTGTCTCTTAGACGTATACATGTAGTCGTTCAATAGTCGTCTAACTGATGTCTAGTCTATTCTTGGGCTATGGTTAGACGTCTATTAAATGTTCACTGACAGCACAAATTCAGTCTTGTTTTAGTCTAGACCCATATTCACTGTCTATTAGACGTATACATGTAGTCGTTCAATAGTCGTCTAACTGATGTCTAGTCTATTCTTGGGCTTTGTTTATACGTCTATTAAATTTTCACTGACAGCCCAAATTCAGACTTGTTTTAGTCTAGACCCATATTCACTGTCTATTAGATGTATACATGTAGTCATTCAATAGTCGTCTAACTGATGTCTAGTCTATTCTTGGGCTTTGTTTATACGTCTATTAAATTTTCACTGACAGCCCAAATTCAGACTTGTTTTAGTCTAGACCCATATTCACTGTCTATTAGACGTATTCATGTAGTCGTTCAATAGTCGTCTAACTGATGTCTAGTCTATTCTTGGGCTATGGTTAGACGTCTATTAAATTTTCACTGACAGCACAAATTCAGTCTTGTTTTAGTCTAGACCCATATTCACTGTCTATTAGACGTATACATGTAGTCGTTCAATAATGGTCTAACTGATGTCTAGTCTATTCTTGGGCTTTGTTTATACGTCTATTAAATTTTCACTGACAGCCCAAATTCAGACTTGTTTTAGTCTAGACCCATATTCACTGTCTATTAGACGTATAAATGTAGTCGTTCAATAGTCGTCTAACTGATGTCTAGTCTATTCTTGGGCTATGGTTTGACGTCTATTAAATTTTCACTGACAGCCCAAATTCAGTCTTGTTTTAGTCTAGACCCATATTCACGGTCTATATCTATGTATATATATAGTACGTCTAATGTCTGTTTATGAGATCATAAAAAGTGTGCCCCTCTATGAAAATGAAAGACCCCCCCACTGAAAAATTTCTGGCGACGGCCCTGGGTGCACAGTTCACGTTTTCGTCGAGCTGCATCTCTGACGGCTTTGGACGAACCAGGCTGACCGCGGAGCCGATGAAGGTGTTGTGTGCACTGAAGGAACTGCACCAGTTTTGACCCTCACTTGGTTCTTGCTTCAGCATCCCATATTGAACTGTATCATATCATATCGCCGGGATGATAATCCTCCGGTGTAAAGAGAACGCGTTTTTCGAAGCAGATGCATTAGTATAGGCTCGTCTCTTCACCCGCACAAATGCACCCAGATCCGGAAGACAGCGCCGTTCTTTTTATTGTAAGTAAACCCGTGGACATGATGTCCTGACAGGCTGGAGTTTGCACAGCCTCCATAAGCACAAAAATTTACCATGAAGATGATCAATTGAAATTAAAAATAACGACTGAAAACACAGTAACTCACGACTGCTCCTACTGAATAGCAACAGAGCTTGGCGAACGACTCCCAGTCGTGACGTCATATGACGCGGTGTGGAAAAAAAGCTGTTTTTGAGAGCGGTCAAGGAAATCGTCACTTTGTCTTCTAAATTTGTGCCCTTATGTCCTGTAAAATATTTTCAAATCCTGCATTAACGGTTTGTATTGTATTTTCATACACATATGTTTATCTCGAAAAAAAATTTAACCTGCAACATGGACTTTAAATGTTTACTGCTCATCTCTTCTTTAGATGACTTTCCAAACTAAATTTCACATGTTAGTTTAATGGCAAACTCTACCACAATTTCTTTCCAATACTAATTTAATTACTATTTTCCACACGTATTATAAAAACAATAAAGTCAATAAAACTATGAAATCGTAATTGCCTGCTTCTCGGTCTACTCATCTACAGTTGAAGTCAAATGTTTACATACACTTCGCAGAATCTGCAAAATGTTAATTATTTTACCAAAATAAGAGGGATCATACAAAATGCATGTTATTTTTTATTTAGTACTGACCTGAATAAGATATTTCACATAAAAGATGTTTACATTTAGTCTACAAGAGAAAATATTAGTTAGTTCATTTATAAAAATGTCCCAGTTTAAAACTTTAGGTACTCTTCTTAATACTGTGTTGTTATCTAGATGATTCACAGCTGTTTTTTTTTTTAGTAATAGTTGTTCATGAACAGTTAAACTGCCAACTGTTCTTCAGAAAAATCCTTCAGGTCCCACAAATTTCCCAAATTGTATTTGAGCCCTTTCCAACTATGACTGTGTGATTCTGAGATCCATCTTTTCACACTGAGGACAACTGAGGGACTTATATGCAACTATTACAGAAGGTTCAAATGCTCACTGATGCTCCAAAAGGATAAATAATTCATTAAGGGCCACGGGTGTAAACTTTTAAACAAAATGAAAGTGTGTAGATTTTTCTTATTTTGCCTAAATAACATTTTTTATTTAGTACTGCCCTTTAGAAGTTACAAAAGATACTTACGTTTCCCAGAAGACAAAATACATTAAATTTACACTGATCATCAAATTGTAAACATTTACATCCCCCGAAAAACTCATTGTGTCGTGTTTCCTTCTGAAGCATCAGTGAATGTTTAAACCTTCTCTAATAGTTGCATAGGAGTCCCTCAGTTGTCCTCAGTGTGAAAAGATGGATCTCAAAATCATATCATCATTGTTGGAAATAATTCAAATACACACAAAAAAAAAAAAAAAAAAAAAAAAAAAACAAGGGACTCATGAACAACTATCAAAACAAAAAAAACATACACCCAGCTGTGGATCATTTAGGTAACAGTATTAAGAATAAAGTGCATGTTAACTTTTGAGTCATTTTTATAAATTCAACTATTATTTTCTCTTGTGAACTATATGTAAACATCCTTTATGTGAAATATGCTATTCAGGTCAGTACTAAGACATGTAAAGAAGAACAAGAGGAAATGTTGTTTAGCACTACAGTATAAAAACATTATGTTATGTCCAAAAAGTAATTACTGTCACATTTACCACCACAAACACTGGCTTGTTGCCCTTAAAAAACACTCACAATAACAGCTGTTTAAACTTAAGAAAAATAAAATACAGGATAAACCGCTGTAGTCAGTTGATGGAGAAAATTTTATTGATTTAAATAAGTCAGGTCTTGTGATTAAAATCAGAATTGAAATATTACACTGATTTCAAGTGTATATAAACATCACATGTTAGATTAAATCTGCGATTATGACACTGAGGAGAACCAATAACTGACTCTTTGATTGAGACGTACCTTAAAAATAAAAATCCTCTCAGCAATCTTGGCACATTTCAAAAGAGAAATACACTTTTGTACAAAAGCAAAGCAAAGACATTTTTTGTGACTATGCACTGAAGCATTTAATCCTGATTAAAATTGTATTTTATTAATTTTCAGGCATTTTCCGAAATTCTTTCTGTTGTGTGCATATAGACATCAGCAACAAAAATTTGAACAGTGTTCAGACGTTCAAAGCAGCTGACACAGTCAGCAATAAGTTCAAAGCCCATCTTCCTTGTCTATAAACACATGGGCTGGCATTGTCTGAAATGCCGACACCGGCACAGTCACCGGAACAGTCAGAGAAATAGCAGCAGGCTCGGATCCCGATGGTGACGCAGCACTCGGTGGGGATGGCAATTGTTGGCTGTGCACTATATCCGTCTGAGGCAGGGAGGATGAGGACTCGGTGTCACGGTGGGTGCGTAAATGCTTGCGAAGGTACGCTGCAAAAAGAAAAGCCTTTCCGCAAACGCCACAGCAATGTGGCCGACTGGTCGAGTGGATGCGCTGATGTTTACGAAGCCCGGCTTTATTCAAAAAACCCTTACCACACTGGTCACAAACGTGAGGTCGTGGCTTGGGGTGCAGTTTCTCGTGTGCCTGCAGATCAGCCAGGTGAACAAACTCTGTCTGGCAGGTCACGCAAACATGTGGACCAACAGGTACAGCCAAAGTTGTAGAATCAGATGGGGGAGAGATGGTGTGAAGGCTGGTGTGGGCCTGCACTTCCTCCCATGTCCCGAATATCATATCACAGTGAGAGCAGGAGAACTGGGGCAGGGTGGTGGGAAACATTTGAGCCGCTTCAGGAGTGGCTTGAACCTGTAAAGGCCTCTCGGACAAGTGTGTCCTCTCGTGTTTGCGCAAACTGGATGACACAACAAAGGACTTGAAGCACAGCTGGCATTTGTAAGGACGCTCCCCTGAATGCACCCTTCGGTGTTTGTTGAGACTAGAGCGCTCCGTAAAGGACTTGCCACATTCCGTGCAAGAAAAAGGCCGCAGGCCAGAGTGGACTAGCATGTGGCGTCGCAGATCCCAAGAAGCGACAAAAGCTTTATCGCAGCGTTGGCATTTGTAGGGCCGTTGGCCCGAATGCACACGCTGATGCACCGCAAGGTCCGCCGGTTGCCGAAACCTCTTAGTGCACTTGTCACAAGGGTACGGCTTGAATCCTTGATGCGCCCGTTGATGTCGACGGAAACTAGAGGGGTCGGAAAACATCTTGCCACATTGTGGACACAAGAAGGGCTTTTCACCCGAGTGGGTGCGGAGATGGGACTGGTACGAGGACAGCTGAGTAAATCCTTTTCCGCACTGTTCACACTGATACGGCTTGCTCTTGGAGTGGATCCGCAAGTGGCACGCCAAAGAGGACGACCGGGAGAAGGCTTTGCCACAATCCGAGCACAAGTAAGGCTTCTCGCCCGTGTGCGAACGCTCATGGTTCTTCAAGTCCTTCAGCTCCGTGTATGTTTTACCACACTGGCCGCAAGAATACGGCCGGTGGCCTTGGTGATTTCGCCGATGCTTGCGGTACACCGAAGGGTCGGCAAAACTCTTCCCACACTCGGAACAAAAGTAAGGCTTCTCCCCGGTGTGTGATCGCTGGTGCACTTTGAGTTTGGATAATGTGGGATAACTCTTCGAGCAATGAGGGCAAGAGTGAGGCCTTTCGCCACTGTGCTGCGTCATGTGGATACGCAGGCAAATGGCCTGCATGAATGCCTTGCCACAGTCAAAACAAACAAATGGTTTCTCTCCTGTGTGTGAACGGCTGTGGTTGCGTAACTCCGTTGGAGTCTTGTAAGCCTTATGGCAGTGTGGGCACTGGAACGGACGCTGGGCAGAGTGGGAGCGCTGGTGCTTGGAAAGCTGCGCCCGGCTGGAGAACGTCTTAGTGCACTTACTGCAGGTGTATTGCTGCTGTTTGTCTTTACTGTGGACTGACAGCTTGTGGCTTTGTAGAGCTGAAGGGCTAGTAAAGACCTCCTGACAAGTTGAGCATTTAAAAGTGTGCAGAGTTTTTGGCGGCCTCCCTTTGCCTCTTTTTCTCGTAGGTTGTTCTGATGAGTTGTCTGGTTCTTTGTTGGGCTCGGTCTCAGAGGGCGGTGGTGTGTACTGCTCTGTGGTTGGTGGGCTACCTGGTTGGGGTGAAGCCATCCTGATGATGCTGGAGAAAACAACAAAATATACAATGAGTGTTTTAAATTTAAGTTTAATTTAATTTATAGTTCATTTACTTTACTTACATACACTACAAGTCAAATGTTTTTGAACAGTGAGATTTTTAATGTCTTTGAAGAAGTCTCTTCTGCTCACTAAGCCTGCATTCATTTCATCCAAGTACAGCAAAAACTGTAAAATTTTGAAATATTTTTACTGTTTAAAATAACTGCTTTTTATTTGAATATATCTATAATGTAATTTATTTCTGTGATTTTAAAGCTGAATTTTTAGCATCATTACTCCAGTCACATGATCCTTCAAAAGTCATTCTAATATTCTGATTTGCTGTTCAAAAACATGCATTATATTATCATGTTGAAAAGAGCAGAGTATAATTTTTTCAGGTTTCTTTAAAGGAGAACTCCGGTGTGATATTGACCTAAAGTGTATTGAATAATGATACCGAGTGTGAACGTACCTTGCATATCTCATCTCGGTTTGTGTCCTGCTGTCCGAAATCTGGGGTCAGTTAGCCGATGCTCACAACAAGTTGTCAATGAGAGCCAATAGGGCATCGAAGAAGCCATGTAAATAAATCACTGTTTTACGCCATTTACGAGGCACAAAGTAGCTCCACACTTCATTGGTAGACTTCCAAGGGCCCTGACATTTAAAATGAGACATTGAGAACTCAGAAAAAGCACCGGTAGTTTATTTACAAGTAGATTTATACAGACATTTTCCACCAGGAACAGACCGGTCGCCGCCATCTTAAATGTAGTCACGATAAGTCGAGTGTCGAGCCCGAAGGAAACTACAACCTGATACGTTGATAACCTGATAAATTCCTTGGTGCTCGACACTCGACTTATCGTGACTAAGTTCAGGATGGTGGCGACCGGATTTTCTTTTCCAGGTACTGTCTGTATAAATCTTCTTGTAAATAAACTACCGGTGCTTTTTCTGAGTTCTCAATGTCTCATTTTAAATGTCAGGGCCCTTGGAAGTCTACCAATGAAGTGTGGAGCTACTTTGTGCCTCGTAAATGGCGTAAAACAGTGATTTATTTACATGGCTATTCCGATGCCCTGTTTACTTTCATTGACAACCTGTTGTGAGCATCGGCTAACTGACCCCAGATTTCGGACAGCTGGACACAAACCGAGATGAGATATGCAAGGTACGTTCACACTCGGTATCATGATTCAATACATTTTAGGTCAAAATCACACCGGAGTTCTCCTTTAATGAATAGAAAGTTCAGAAGAACAGCATTTATCTGAAATAGAACTATAACTGTCTTTATAATCACTTTTGACCAATTTTAAGCATCCTTGCTATAGAAAAGTATTAATTTTTATTATTTCAACCCTCCCAAAAAAAGGTATAGTGTATAATGTTACAAAAGCTTTTTATTTTAGATAAATTCTGATCTCTGGGTCCTTCTATTCATCAAAGAATCCTGAAAAGGTTTTTCTCAACTGTTTTAAATATTGATAATGATAATAATAAAAAATGTTTCTTGGACAGCAAATCAGCATATTACAATGATTTCTGAAGGATCATGTGACACTGAAGACTGGAGTAATAATGCTGAAAAAGCTTTGATCACAAGAATAAATTACAGTTTAAAATATATTTAAATAGAAAGCAATTATTTTAAATTTAAAAAACTTTTGCTGTAATTTGAATCAAATAAATGCAGGCTTGGTGAACAGAAGAGACTTATTTAAAAAACATTAAAAATCTTACAGTTCAAAAACTTTTGACTGGTCGTGTACTTCATTTACGGAACATAAATTAAAATATTTTGAATAAAATGCGTCAGCTTTCTGACCCTGCATAGACAGAAACGCAACTACCACATTCGGTTAAACCACTGATGTCACATGGATTTTAATGATGTCCTTGCTACCTTTCTAGGCCTTGAATGTGGAAGTTGCATTGCTGTCTATGCAGGGTCAGAAAGCTCTCAGATTTCATTTAAAATATCTTAATTTGTGTTCTGAGGATGAACCAACCATCCCTTCAACACATATTTATTGTAAGAACAATTACTGTTGTAACTAGCATGTATTATTTAGTATGTTTATGATGTATCTGACGTACAGCGTATAAATAAAACTAATATGTAGTATTTTGGCAGAAAACGTGTTGAATATTTTGTTAAGAATGTTAAATACGCTGGGATTGGGACAGGCATGACAAAATGGCCGGCATTAGGACCTCAGGGACAATTAGGAAAGACGCTCTTGTTCTCAAAGGAAGTTGGCATCTGAGCAGCTTGTGTACAAAACTGAATTACATTTCGATGTTAACAGAAATTGAGCATAGCGACCATGACCAAATCGAAGCAATGCAAATATAATACAATGGCAAGTCAAAAAGCTAATGAATATGCTTTAGCGCATACAACTACTCTTTTAGCATGCACTATAACACAAAATGGCTGGCTTTAGGACCGCTGAACATGCGAAGCCATTTCAGTCGGACGCTTGTCACTTTATCATAATCGCTACATTTTTATTACAATATGTGATCGTTTTTATGCCTTTAGTGTGCCTGTAAAATGTGGTTTACGTTACGTACCTTTTTTGCTCTCAGGAGAGATGGGTGTACCTTTGACAATGAATTGCAAATCGCTCAATCTCAGGACGGAGAAGGTCGGCGGCTTTAGGACCACGACGAAATTATCCACTGAACGCAGAGAAGTGAGCCTTCATGACTTCCTCACTCACCACCTGGGGAATGTCAACAAAATGATCTGAATTTTTCTTAAATTAAAAAGCTTCCGTGCCTCTGCTGTTTTGCTGTGCTTGCTACAGTGTTTCTACAGACTACAGTGCATGGTGAGTGGGATAAAATGGGGTGGAGAGAGCTTGTGGGAGGGGAAATGATGTATGCTCACTTCAATGTACGTGGATGTGCAGTTGTTTTGTGCATATAAAGTTACATAACAAAATGTGAGTTGGATAAAATGATGGTGCGGTTATCTGTGGTTCTAATTTTTGTATTTGCAATAGAGCTGACAAATACAGTGGAACTGTGCATTTTTAAAAATACAAGCTGTTGTTAACATTAATGACAACAATAAAGAAACAAACAAATTAGAAAATATGTTATGTGTGGAACTCCTAGAAGTTCCGATACCTGTATAATATTTCATTATATACATATAATGTATGAGTGCTAATTGCTGTGTTTGCATTGTGACTATTTTACAAAAAATAAAGCATTCTTGGTCACTGAGTAAACGTTTTAAGAAAATAGGGGGCTTAACTTAATTTAGTTCATGCTGTTAAATGTTTTCAATAGGAATTGACGGAGAGAGTAGAAATAATATAACAAATATAATACGTTTTAATAAAAAATGTTAAAGATATAAACGTACGGACTATTTTCACTGGTGCACATTTCCTGTTTCCTAGCAACAAGAGCAGGAAGTGAGTCGAGTGGGATGGGGGAAAAGACAATTGGTAGAAAAGGGGGACGAACACGCCCGTCCTGAAAGTAAAATAAAGTGAACGGAGTGCCAACATTACATGCACCAACATCCCACAAGGAGACTGCAACATTCAGTATGTATATTCCTAGCGTCATTTTTGCAGTATCAGTGGGTTAGTTTTAGCCGCAGTTTCTAGCCGCCAAATGCTAACTAGCTCGCAACGGGATGGGATGCTACTGCCTCTCCCAAATACATTTTATTACGTTCATCTCAAGGGCAGTTTGTCTACTATACTAATTGTGACTAGGGCTGGAGGACTATTAAAACTATCAAGATTGTGCTTGTGTAGCTAGCTGTTAGGCTAATGTACTGGGGAAGTGTTTACTGTGTCAATAGAGCTCCATTGTGTGAGGCATTCTGTCATCTAACTGCTGGAGCCCGTGGGTTGATCCTTCATGCTGTCTACTAATCCATAAGAATTATATTTAAAATCAATTATAGATTAGTGATGCTGTCAGAGTCTGACATACATGCTGTATCAGCGTTATTTTATTCAATAGTGTTTTAATAATAAGATATAAAGAATTATTAAAAACTGGAGACTTTCATTGATGGTAAATAGGTTGGAATGGATATAAAAAAAATTAGTTTTATATAACGTCCAAGTTGGTTTAATCATTGCTTCTATAAAAAGGGTGTTTTTTTTGTACACTTAATGAACACGTTTTTTAATGTGAACATATAAAACTGTTTATTAAAGGGGCAGTTCACCCAGAAAAGTCATTATTTATCCCAAGAAATCCATCTTATTTGTTACCCTGGTCCACAAAACCAGTCATAAAGGTCAATTTTCCGAAATTGAGATTTATGCATCATCTAAACGCTGAATAAATAAACTTTCTATTGGTGTATGGTTTGTTCGGATAGGGCAATATTTGGCCAAAATACAACTATTTGAAAATCTGGAATCTGAAGGTGCAAAAAAATCTAAATATTGAGAAAATCACCTTTAAAAGTTGTCCAAATTAAGTTTGCATATTACTAATCAGAAGTTAAGTTTTGATATATTTATAGTAGGAAATTTACAAATTACCTTAATGGAACATGACCTTTACTTATTATCCTGATGATTTTTGCCATAAAAGAAAAATCGATAATTTTGACTCATACAATGTATTTTTGACTGTAAGCTACAAATATACCTGTGCTACTTAAGACTGGTTTTGTGGTTCAGGGTCACATTTCGTCCCAAGTTTTATTTTTGTTTTAAATAATTTTAGTTTTTTGACATCTCTACCCTGTATGATAGGGCAATATTTGGCTGAAATACAACTATTTGAAAATCTGGAGTCTGAAGGTGCAAAAAAATCTAAATATTGAGAAAATCACCTTTAAAAGTTGTCCAAATTAACTTTGCATATTACTAATCAGAAGTTAAGTTTTTATATATTTACAGTAGGAAATTTACAAAATACCTTAATGGAACATGACTTTTACTTATTATCCTGATGATTTTTGCCATAAAAGAAAAATCGATAATTTTGACTCATACAATGTATTTTTGGCTATTGCTACAAATATACCTATGCTACTTAAGACTGGTTTTGTGGTCCAGGGTCACATTTCGTCCCAGTTTTATTTTTGTTTTAATTGATTTTTGTTTTTTGACATTTCTACCCTGTATGAGTTCCTTTCTCCTGACATCAAAGGAGATGTCACGCAGAATGACAGCTTTAGTCATTTCACTTCATGACACTTTTATTACATTTTTAGGCCATATAATGAAAGTGAATACTGACCGAGACTGTTATACGGAAAGAAAGTCATATGCAGTAAATAATAGAATCAGTGTTAATGTTAGCTTTTCATCATTATTGAATTTATTGTTATGCAACTGCCCTGTGTGAACTTCATGGTAAATAATGTATGCCTTTTCCTGTTGCAGATTTCATCCAGTGCCTGCGCTTGCATCTTCTTCCCAATTACATTTTTTCAATGGAATGGAACAGATTGTATTCTCAGCAAATTTTTTGAATGTTGCCTTTGCGTTTGCACCTCTCCGAACAAGCCATTTTGATAATAGTGAGGACAGGTGTGTCCCCCAAACTCATTCAAACTGGCTCTTGTTGACATTTCCTATACTATACCATTATGGCTATGCAAGAGCCAGGCCGGACCAAAGGCTTTTCGTGTAGACATTGTGGTGTAGTATGTGCAAGCATGCCCAGTCTTTTGGAGCATACAGACAGTTTTCATCAGTCAGAGGAGGAACGGAGGTTCAAATGTGATGAATGTGGACGTGGCTACAGGCATGCTGGCAGCTTGGCTAACCACAGGAAAACACATGAGGTTGGCTCTTTTCAGTGTCATATATGCTCCAGGAAGCTCTCCAATGCATTGGCTCTCAAGAGCCACCTGCGCATCCACACATCTAGAAAGAAATATTCTTGCACAGAATGCGGAAAGGCTTTTCGCCTTGCAACTCAGCTGGTCACCCATCAAAAGGTCCATCGCAATAAAGAGTCTCAAATCAGGACAAAGGATTCTGTAAATAGTCTTATTGAAAATGATTATAGAGATGACGAGTTGCTGCATCTAGATGAGATGGATTTTGACATGATACCTGATTTGCAGCCAGACATGAAGCTAAATATTGCTCCAGTGAGCAGCCTTAGTAATGGTGCAGTGTCAGAACACGTTTCAAACGCCACCGCAGAAAGTGACACGGCAGCTGACGATGATGCTGGAGACAGGCCGTTCAAATGTGACTTGTGTGACAAGACATACAGACATCATGGCAGCCTCATAAATCATAAGAAAACTCATCTAATGGGAGTGTTTGAGTGTCCAGTCTGTTTTAAACAGTTCAATAATCTTGCTGCACTTAATAGTCACCAGCGAATCCACAGTAAAACACGAGGTCGTCTCAGTGTGCCGACCTCTAAAGCTGCCCTCACAGACTGCAAGCAAGAGCTTGCCCCTCATGTTATGCCACAGAATGGTGATCCTAACATACATTTTTGTCACCTTTGTCAGGTTGCTTTTGCTAATGATGATGAGTTTCAAAATCATATTCTGTTGCATAACTCCTCCTCAGTGTCATTTGAGCTCCCTACCAACTTGTCACAGGAGCACAGTTTCTCATACAATGATAGTGTTACTCATTCCCCAGAGTCGAATCCTTATCCCCCCTCTAGTGACACTCCACCATTGCCTCCGTTACTCGATAAAGCTGTTGATTATGCCCAATCAGATGCGCCATTGGAAAATGGTCATATTTATCTACCCAACTCTTTAGATGAAAATCCATTGGCTTTACATGCTCAGGGACAGCCAATGGCCCTACCATCAGAAAACCTCAACCTTGATTGTTCAGCACAGGGTACTGATAACATCAAAGTAGAAGATGCTGACAGTTCTGATCGCAGATTCAAGTGCCACGTCTGTGGCAAAAGCTACAGGCATGCCGGCAGTCTTATAAATCACAAACGATCCCATCAAACTGGGATCTTTCAGTGTTCCATCTGTCGCAAGAACTACCCACATTTGGCAGCTCTGCGAAGCCACCTTCGGATCCATAAGGGAAGGCCAGCATCTCTGCCTACTAGTTGTGAGGGTGACTGGCTTTCCTCAGAGCCTTTGACGCATGAGAACCAACAGAACTGTTTTCCGTCACATGATGGAGATGTAAGTGGAATATTAGGCCTTCCTCAGGACCTGGTAGACTCTGTGCAGCATAAATCTGATGAGGACCAAGTAAATGAGACGAATGCTACTGAATTTCATGAGCAGTTTGACGATTCCTTCTCAGATGAGCACCTACCTCAGGACGAACACCTCATGGAGAGGCACATGTGTGCTGACTGTGGTAAGACATTTACTGATATTGCAGGAATCAAGTCACACATGTGTCCTCTTCTGAATCAGCAGTATCAAACCATGTTGAACGGCTCACCCGGTCACATGGAGTTTCACAACACAAATCATCAACATTTCTTAGGAGAGTCAGGGGAAGATGTTGGTTTTGAGGGACACAACGACAGTGTAGCAGAGGCATATTTTAGACAGCAAAACTTTCAAGACAACATTCATGGTCAGATGAGTGACGGCGAAGCTAAAGCTGAATGTGAAGATGATGATGAAGAAGAGGACGATGGAGAGATGTATCAGTGTTCGGTGTGTGGGAATCACTATACTAGCATGCGTGCCCTGCGAAGCCATCTCAGAGGTCATACTCAAACTCATGGCGCATCTTCAGCATGTGGCCCATCACCGTTGTCTTCTCTAGAGGTCAAGAAAGATGAACCAAGTGAAAATCAGCAGGGTGACTGCAGTCTGATTATCTGCAGCACTTGTGGAGAGAGCTTTGCAAAGAAACAGGACCTACAAGCTCACCAGCTCTTGCATAGCAATATAGAAGGTAATCCACAAGAACAATTTGCAACCAGCCACCAGAATGAGCTTAAACCAAAAGTGGAAATGGAAAGTATTATTTGTGGGAAATGTGGCATAAGCTGCAGCGATCTTTATCACCTCAATAACCACAACTGTACAGGACAGCGAGATGGACAAGTAGGGGAGAAAAGTGGGAAGAAACCGCTTGTTAAAAGTACATTTCAACGAGGTCTTTTGCAGGAGAGTCTGCATGATGGAGAGCGCCAGTACAAGTGCGACCAGTGTGGTCGTTCATACAGACATGCTGGATCATTACTCAATCATAAGAAGTCTCACAAAACTGGAGTGTTTCGCTGCTTTGTTTGCCAAAAGCGTTTTTATAATTTGCTAGCTCTCAAGAATCACCAGAGAACACACTTTGATGTTAAAAAGTAAGTATTTAAAATGTGTTCAAATTGAATGAGTGACTGTGTAGGATCATACTTCATCTATTTTAAAGCCAAGTTCTTTTTATATCTGATCTTTTTCTTTCTCTACCAGGCATAGATGCACAGAATGTGGAAAAGCATTCAAAATCTATAAACAACTGTTGAACCACCAGAGGGTACATCAGGAAAACAAGGCTAAGATTGAAGAGCTCAACAAACAAATTCAGACACTCATGCAGATGAGTGGGAATGCCTCAGGGAGTGGAATGCAGGCACTTAATTCCAGCAGAAAGAGAATGAGCAGACGCCACAAGCAACGGCAGACCTCTAACAATGAGCAGGCTAGCCAAGAAAAAGAGGGCCAGGTGGGAGACCCCAGAGACCCTCGCCCTTTTGTCTGTGATCAGTGTGGGCGAAGCTATCGGCATGCTGGAAGCTTGGTCAACCACAAAAACTCGCACAAGACAGGTGAATACTACTGTGCTTTGTGCAACAACACTTACTCCAACCAGCTAGCAATGAAGAACCATTTGCGAATACATTTTTCCATCAAAAGACACCGCTGCCAAGACTGTGGAAAGGCCTTCAGGGGAAACAAACAGTTGCTCAACCACACTTGTTCGAACAATAAAAGAACCGCAGCAGGAAGAGGAAAGGTCAGGGGCCACAAACAAGAAAAGGATTTGACTTGCAAACAGTGCCGTCTTGTATTTCCAGATACCGAACTACTTGAAGGGCACACCTGTAGCAAAGAGACTGCCCCTGATTCTGTCCCCCCAGGAACTATAGATGGTGAAAACGATGGTGCGGACTTAGTAAAAGAGGAACGACCATTCAAGTGCAACATTTGTAGTCGAAGTTACCGTCATGCTGGTAGCTTGTTGAACCATAAGAACACTCACAAAACAGGCCATTTCACCTGCTCCTTCTGTGCCAAGCCCTTTTCCAATCCCATGGCTTTACGGAACCACACACGCATTCACACGCAGAAGAAAAAGTATGTCTGTCCTACTTGCGGCAAAGCTTTCCGTCTCTCCAGTATCCTGTACAATCATCAGAAAATTCATGCACGGGGAGTAACTCATTACAGCTGCCAAACGTGTGGCAAAAGCTTCCAGGGAAAGTCTGGTCTGAAGAGACATCGCTGTTACAGGAATGGCAATCCAAACTCTACTGTAACTCAAGACGGTGTAGACAAATGCTACACGTGAGTGACTGCTTTTTTTTTTTTTTTATAATTTGAACACCTATCCTTTCCTATATTTAATCTTTTCCTTTGTTACAGGTGCGATCAGTGCGGACGCTCTTATAGACATGCCGGTTCCCTTCTCAACCACAAGAAGACTCATTCTGCTGACCTCCTACATTGTACTCTCTGCCTCAAAACGTTCACAGACCGTCAAGATTTAGACAGCCATTCTCAAATGGCTCGCCACTGCTGCCCAGATTGCGGTAAAACCTTCTGCGAGTTCGCTCACCTGCAGAGCCATATGGAGGTGCATAGTAAGGGACTCCCCTATTACTGCAACATGTGTCAACAGAACTTTCCAAACCTGGCTAGTTTTCAGCAGCACCAGGAGCTCCATGGGAGCTTGCAGGGGCAGTTTCACCATGAGCAAGGTGTGCAGATGCAGCAAGATATAGGCTGGGACTCAGAACTAGACCAGCAGATAGGAATTCAGAGCCTTCCCAAGATCGATTCAGCCTTTAGCAGAGTGCACGGCGGATTCCCTGAGCCGCAAGACCAGCAGGAAAGTAGCGATGGATACGGTAGGGAAGAGAAAAGTCATGTGTGCGAGCACTGTGGGCGCACTTACCGCCACGCTGGTTCACTGCTCAACCACAAAAACAGCCACAAGACTGGTTCCTTCTTCTGCTCAGTCTGCCAGAAGGAGTTCACCAATCTCATGGCGCTAAAGAATCACAGGCGCATTCACACGGAACCCAAACGCTATCAGTGCCTGGAGTGTGGCAAGGCCTTCCGGGTCTCCACCCAGCTTATCTGTCACAGGCGCATCCACACCAAAGAGAAGCCTTTCTCCTGCCTCCTTTGCGACAAGCGTTTCTCTAGCAAGTCCAACCTCCGGCACCATCAGAAGATGCATCAGAATACCCAACAGAGCTATGAGTCGTCCTTCAACATGGATGATGATGCATTCATGGGACTGGGTGTGGACCCTTTCCTCTAAGGCCACGCTCCAGTCCTGCCGCTCCTAGGGAAGATTTCAAAACAATATTCTATTACAAGACTCTTTCCCCACCCAAGGCCCAATGCCAATAATCGTACAACGTCAGGTTTTCTGCTGTACTTGTCCAGATGGTGTCGCACACTGATGCTAATCTTGGCAAGACTTGCCTCCTTTACTGTTGTGTTTTAAAATATTGGACACTTAAGACTGGCATTGGTAAGATACTACCTCTGGTAGGGACAGTTATACTGTAGACATTTTAGAATAAGTGACAGTGCCTGTCAGAGACCATTTTAGATTATTATTTTGTTTGTTTTGTGTCCCCACACAGTACACAAATTGTTTGGTACTACTATAGGTCTCAGACTGAGTGCTTGGATGAGTATTTCCATCCAGGCTCTTACCTAGTGCTGCCTTCAAGAGCCTGACCGATTATTCAGTGTAATCGGAGTGGGAACAAAACAAGCTGTTATGTTTTTTTTTTTTGTTTTTTTTTATAAAAGTAATATGGGGATACATGCTATGTTTGTATTAAGTGCTTCCATATTTTCAGGTTATTGTACTGCTCATGGTAGATGTGCTGTAATCATCATCTTATTAATGGGTTAGTTCACCCAAAAATGAAAATTAGCCTATGATTTACTCACCATCAAGCCATCCTAAGTGTATATGACTTTCTGCTTTCAGACGAATTCAATTGGAGTTACATTAAAAATTATCCTGGCTCTTCCATGCTTTATAATGGTCCAAATATGGTGCATCCACCCATAATAAAAAAAAGTGCTCTACACAGCTCCAGGGAGTGAATAAAAGCCTCCTGTAGCAAATCGATGAAAATAAATATATCCAATGTATCCGCTGCGCATGTGCCGCTGAGAAGTGACAAACGAATTAGAAGTAGAAAATTAACGTAACTTCGATTGGATTCGTTTGAAAGAAGTCATATACACCTAGGATGCCTTGAGGGTGAGTAAATCATGGGCTAATTTTCATTTTTGGGTGAACTAACACTTTAAGACCAATATACTCTTGATGCTCCTGCAGTTTCATAATGGATGACACTGGTAAGGCTGTTAAACAGCAACCTTCTCTAGGGCCTGTCTAGAAAATCTCAAAGATATTTATTTATTTAAGTAGAACTATTTATACCTTACATTAATATTTGAAATGTAAGCATATTTCTTGTCTTTAATACTGTTAAATGTGGTACACATTATGCATGGTATTAAACGTGTGGTAAATGCTAGATTGGTCAACTATGTCGGTATTCTAGATAATGGTTGTAAACACTTAAGAAATACCTCTTTAAAAGCATTCACGACAGAAAGAATAACAGAAACATTTCCGTTTTCTTAGCGCATACTTTTGTAGTAAATGTTCAAGATTTTGGAGCACAAAAAATGCAATGGACCCAAAAAAATCCATGATCGGTCGGGCTCTACCAGGGCAGGAATTCACAGACTAAACTCTTCTCAGCAGTTTTTTAAAACGCTCAGGTCTCGCAACTTACTAGACGCAATGTAAGAAATTACATTTAGCTTGATGCTTCTAGCATCAAGGCTTCTGTCTGTCTTTGATGCCAGATTGAATTTCAATGTGCCATTTCATATCACCACTCTACTTGGATTAAATTATTTGTAAGATGGTTTCCTTTTAAGCCTATAGATCAGTGCTCACTGATTATTTAAGAGTAGAATTCGCAAACCTTCATGTATTAATGGCTTTGTTGCATTTGACATAACTTAAACTGACAACTGAGACACCCTGTAGTCAGTTGCATATATCTTAAATATAAAATATTTATTTTTGTTCACATGATCAATGTTTCTCTTTCTCAAGTAGGGACCTTAATAAGCAGATGATGTTTATTTGTAGGTGTTGATGCCCTCACTTTCTTGAACTGAATAAAACAATATAACGTTGTGTTCTGGCTTCTTTTTTGAGCCTTCCTGTATCTTATCTGTTTTAACACTTGAATTCCTTGCAGTTGCAGTGCATTGCATGATTATTTTAGAGTATGCAAATATAAAATGAGTCAATATTGTCGCTTCAAGTGTGACACCCTGCGCTAACTACACGCGACGCGACAGAAATCCAGCGACAAACAACTTGGCTGTCCACATCAGGCGCGACGTGACAGATATCACAACCTTTCAAAACCGCAGAAGTGCACTCCACACGAAATGAACAAGTATAAAATCTAGATCATAAACACTGAACCTTTTTAACATTATTAAAACTATATACTGAGTAACTGATACCATCTTTGTTATGGAATACGCCTGTTGGTTCGCACCGAGTTCGCTGTTTTAACTTTAGCTTTAATTCATTTTCTAGATCTGAGGTAAACTGTTTAGCTTTTATTTATTTTCATGGTCTGAGGTAAACCATCTGTTGTAGCTTTCAGAATGGCTATACATGTCACGCAATATGATATTCAAACTTTCATTAGACAGTATTAACATTGAATAAAGCACATAATCATTCACTGAGATTATAATGTCATAGCTTGTATGTTGTTGTTCCAGCTGCGACGTCGCAGAAATAGAAACCGCTTTTTAGAAACTAGGTCGTCGCGGCTAGTTAGGACCAAAACTCCAATTTACATGGAAAAGATACATTTTATCGCGTGTAGTTAGGACACTGATGAGCAATATACAGCTAGAAAATATCAACAGACAAATACAGTACATTAGTTGTCTCTTTATTGTATTAAAATGTATAGTTTCCTGCAGTCTGTGGAGTAATTGTGAATGAGTAAAGGCACATATACACAACCAACTTCACTCAAGACTGTGACAGCGCCGTGCATGCTTCACAAGTTTATGTTTATCAAGATTCTGGACTAGCTTCTTGACGTTCCTAGATATTCTGACAAACATGGCAGTGATTCGTAATGAGGTACATGAAGTATTCTTGAGAGTTGGGGTATAGAGTGTGCTTTATGTAACAATGCAACAAATAAACTGTCTTATTTCTTTTGATTCTGGGTTGAAATGTGACTCTGATACGTTCTTCACAGGTTTAATGAGATAAACCCTTGCTATACACACTTGAAGTCATTCAAACAAGTGACTTAGGCTACTCCATCTACTGTATATAAATATATACATTTCCCTAATGCCCAAAGCTGGCTACACACATCTAAAACTGGTCATTTAATCCTTTCACAATATTTTACTGAGCTGAAATGATAAAACACGAGAGATTAAATGTATTGCGATACATGTATTTTAATATCACTCTAAACTATCTAATCTCTTATTAAACTAAGATTAAATCTGACACCTGTGGCTCTTAGAGAATCTATTAATGTCAGCTGGTGATTCTTCTCTTTCAGGTCGTCGGCTGCTCTGTCTTCGCTGGTCTTCAGTGTCTCCACGTCTTCATCAATGCCATAGACGGGCTGCTGAGCCGGTCAGTGTCAAAACGTTGTACAAAGGGCTACATCTATACAGTGCGTAGTATTCCAACACTATAAAAATAGATAATTAAACTGTACAAAGATTACAAATACATTCAAATGGCTATGTGCCATACTAAATCTGTTTAGGAGGCATATTTGTGTATCTCTAAGTCTACTATAATATGGTTATTTGCGTCGTCTAAGGAGGAATATTCAAGGGGATATGCATCTGCAGTGCACTCTAAGTGCAACATGAATGGCCTCAAACAAATTTCTGCAAAAACAGTGTAACATGACCTGTCGCTGAAGCATTTTAGGGGTTCCAAAAAAAGGAATATAAAATATCCTATCATGCTGTCCATAGGATGTCATTAGCACCTAAGGCTTGCAAACCTATTCCGCACAGTGAGTGACGAGGAAAGTCTCAGTGCAGCTTTTTGTGCATAACCATTTGCTATGCATGACATAGCGTACTAATGTAATAAATTAACAAATCCGATGCTACTCATAGAACACTCTGCGGTTGAGGTACCAGCCAGTGTTTCACCGACTGGAGCGTTAATTCACTGGAGTAACAGTCCATTTTCATATGCTGTCAGCTTGAGTTCCATGAGCTGCAAACGTAAAAGAATGCATATGAGCAAAACTAACTAACTTTTGTAATTTGAAGCATCCTAAGAAGCATTTTTCAACCCTTACCTTATGAAGAACCTATACTGGATAAAGGGGTCCTGTTGTCTCTTCAATCGGTTCTGAATTATGGACAGAAAGAGTTGAGTTAGTTTTGAGTCCCGAGTGTTTGTTGTTAAAAAGATGTTGTAATGTTAACGTCTCACCACGTAAGGCCCTCTTGGACCTGCATTGATGTACTAAGACGCCTATGAGCAAGGCTCCGCAAACAATTACGGCTGCCAGGACAGATAAACTGGTAATTGCTGCCACCCTCCAGGAATCCGAAGGCTCTGTGGGTGGGCCTTAAAAACACAGGACAATGTTACTGGAAGACCTCCAGCTCTTCTGATCATACAGAAAGAATCTGACCACTCCTCCTTTGTACGTAAGCTCTGACCTATTGCAAAGGCATCTACTTACAATGCATTCTCGTGAGTGTTTAACCTTATTCAGTATTGATGGGAATATCAAGCCATTTTATAATGACTTTGAATCTTCAGCAAAATGATTTTTTTTTTTGAATGGATCTAAATTCAAATATTTTAATAATTTCCTAATTTAGTATATCTCACAATTCAGACTTTGTTACTTGCAGTTACTTTGTTACTTTTTTAGTTTTCATTTGATGGCAGAAACATGTTTCGATAAACCAAATATAAAGAGTCATTAGTTCAAACGTCACATGATTAAACAAATTAATATGGAAGCTTGTTCCTGCCGCTGAATAAAAAACACATTTGTGAGTTTACATCGCAATTCTGACTTTTTTTCTCGCAATTGCATGATATAAACTCGCAATTGTGAGTTTTTATCTCAAAATAGCGGGATATAAACTTGCAATTTTCTCGCAATTCTGACTGTCATCAAAAATGTGATACAAATTTTTAAGATATAAACTCTGAATTCCAAGATTTAAAGTTGCAATTATGAGAAAGACTGAGATACAAAGAAATTCTGAGATACAATTCTAAGATACAAACTCACAGTTTTGACTTTTTTCTTGTAAATGCTTGTTTCTAGCTCACAATTCTGACTGTCATACAAACTAGTGATACTCATGCTACATAAAATGTGATGCAAACTGGCAATTCTGACTTTTTTTCTTAGAATTTTGAGATATAAACTCACAACTGCAAGAAAAAAACTCTGAATTCCGAGATTTTTTCGAGATACAAACTTGCATTTGTGAGAAAAAGTCTGTATGAGTTTGTATGGCGATCAAAATTGTGAGATAAAAACTTTAAAAAAGTTTTGACTTTTTTCTTGCAAATGCTTGTTTCTACCTGGCTATTCTGACTGTCATACAAACTCGTGATACATAAAAATGTGATACAAACTTGCAATTCTGACTTTGTTTTCTTGCAAATGCTAGTTTCTGTCTCGCAATTCTGTCATACAAACTCGTGATACATAAAAAACGTGATACAAACTCACAATTTTGACTTTTTCTCAGAATTTTGAGACAATTGCGAGAAAAAAAAAAGTTTAAAACAATTATGAGAAAGTTATCTCGCAATTCTAACTTTATAACTCGCAATTGCGAGTTTATATCGCAAGTTCATCTGATTAAAAAAGTCAGAATTGCAAGTTTGTATCACTTAGTTCTGAGGTAAATTACCTTTTTTTATTCAGTTTTATTCGAATCGTTCACTGTTGTTTAAAAAAAGGGACAAATCTGTAAATGGCGCGGTACCCTTTAAAAAAATGTACACTTTAAGAACTACTTTTAAAGTATGTCGACTAATATGTACCTATATGTAACAAGGTACAAAGATGTACCTTTAATTTTTTGTACCTTGGGGTACCGCCTTAGTGACAGCTTTTTGTACCTTTTTTCTGAGAGCGTTCATGAACGAGGCATACTATTCAGACCAATCATAATCTTAAATTTGATCTTATATACTCACATGTGTCACATGATGGAGTTTTCGGGTACTGTTTGCATATATAACAAGGTACACATTGTGCGACATCTTTGTTCCAGAATTCGGATTTCGAACATAGGGCTGAACCTGACAAAATTGGACAAAGAAGCACACACAAAAAGGTGTCAGATAGCGGTAGCAAATTACAGCGAATACTGACAAAAACAACTCCGCACACGTTTCCTGATAACTTGGGGTGGGTTCGAGGTTTTGCATATGGGTAAAATCTGATGTTTTACGACTGAATAAGAAGGTCCAACAGCTTGCTTCGCTCTGCCTCTTTTTCATATGAAATGAGATGGGAAATTCCGTTGAAGTGATGTGGTGGTGCACTCGCGGGGAAACGGTATTACTCATGCTCTGTGTGCGTAAGCAAGTCTAAGCTCACGGCCAGACTATGATGCGGCCCCTGAGTGCATGCAAAGTGTCCCACTGTGAGAACTGAGGACATGGAAAAGTGACTTTAAGAGAACTAATGGGTTGGCGAAGGAGTCATCAGTGAAAGCTGCGGGGTTTAGGGTTTGTCTTGCGCACATGCTTGCAATCAGGGGAGGTACATAAGGGAAAACACGGTAAGGCAGGTACCACTGAAAGTCTTTCACATAAACAGCTGCGGTCTACAGATGACAAACATCTGCAAGCTAATATCAGCCGCAGTACGTGACGTGACTTTGAAAACACCGGCAGATTCTAATGAAGTATGGCTTTCTCACAAAGGACTTACTCTTCATGTCTAATCCTCACATTTATTACTAGCAAATAAGTGACAGTGCATATTGAAAGTCAAATCTTTTCTTGGCAGGTTGTGTGACGTAACAGAACAGCGTGCACTGCTCACATTGAATCTTGGAGACTTTTAAGGATGCATTATTGCTGCATTAATAAGTACACTGTAACATTAAGATCTGCATATCTTTATGACATGCACATGAAAGCACAATTTAAACAGGTAAATCTACAGGAAGTAATGAATCAGACCTCAGTACAATCTTATCTGATGGTTGAGGTTGCAAATGTGGGCTGCTCATCTAAAGGTTGATTTTGGAAATAGAGACTTTCTGAAATCACAGTCCTGCTCTTCGCCCAAGTTTAATGATCAGTAAACATCTGCTTGAATTTCAGCCCCCTAGTGTCTAGTTCTCAACCTTTGAAATCCAAGGACCCCCATCGTCAAAGTTAATATTTGAAGGCCCCCCTACACAGCTGAAGGTTCTTCCTCTTGTTCTTTTTCTGAAATTATGAGGTACTTGTTTTTACATTTTTTTTTTAAATGGAACAGTAATTAGGGTTACAAAACATTAAAACAAAGAAACGTTCTTTGTTACCAAAACATTAAATCATTTTAAAATAATGTAATTAATCAATGTCAGTTTTGTTTGTGAAATTTGTATGCTGCACTGGAAACAAATCTGCTTTGAGCTCAGTGGTGTGCAAATTCCTGAAGTTTCTTATTTGTTCAATTATTTTAACACCACAATTTTACATAATATGAAGATGTCTTGCAGCCACCTTGGAAGTTTTTCTAAGGCCCCCCAGTGGGCCTGAGGCCCCCAGTAGAGAACCACTATTGATGTGCATGATTAAATCCATAAGACTTGAAATCTAATTTCCTCCCTATGATGTAACTTTGTGACATGACATGAATCAATTTTCTGTCTGCATTAAATCACTGCTTAACTAAAGCCACTGAATATTACAAGGGCATATGGGCACTTTCCAAGACATTGCCTAAGACTTTTCCAAAGCGCTTTTTTTTCATTCCTGCGAGTGTTTTTACAATTACAACTGTTCCAGCAGTAACATACACATGCCAAAGTAACAAAGGCGCTACACGCTTCATGTTCCTCGTGGAAAGCTGAAGCCTCTTGTGCTGCGCTGTTCTCAGCTGGGCACAATACATCCCATGGAGCGGGCGGGAGTGAAATAAGAGCATTGGAATGCGGAACCGGTGGGAACTCTAACTGGTAAAGGAAGCTATTACGAATGAGGCAGTTCATCGTCATTAACTCCACTGACTCCACGTCTCTTCATGTTCATAGCAAGAGGACAAATGAGACATAAAGGTTGGAACCTTCCTCACCGACAGAAAAAAATACATAGGCTAACATACCTCAAACATACGCTCTGCGTTATAACATGGGGATATTAAGTAAGTAAAATGTGAATGTTCTTACTTTTATCCGCGTTTATTCCATGAATAAGCGTGGCGATCAATAGAGTAATCCAATAGACGCAACGTAACATAGCACCGGAATCCATTGAGTTTATATATATTGAAATCCCACAGCGATTTCAAAAGATTAAAAGCCACAAATGAGTTTCAAGCATAGCAAAAGCAGCGCGTGTGAATGACCCACCCCAAACTTTCAGTCTTGTTTTAATAGCGCCCACACCCACGCGTTGGGTTCAACTCCTCTATGAGTCATTTCCTATGTACTGTACTGAGATCCCGTGGCCGTATCTCAAAAGCTTGTGGGCTGTCTATGTAGACAACGTTTAGGACATCGGCGATACTTCAAATTAGAGAATTTTTAATCAACAGTTTCCCAGCTAACAAACAACGCTTTAGTAACCTTCCCTTTCAGTCATGAAAACTTGTCTGGATGTTCTCTGGATGTTCAAAACGTCCAGTTTTTAAAGTTTAAAAAGCGCTTTTTTGGTTATGTAAATATTAACGTTCAGGTTTATGATTTTGCAAACATTAGGCTATACGAATGTTCGCTTTGAATGGTCTCTAAACGAATAGTCCAAAGAAAAACATTCCATAGACGATGTATAAATAATGTTTATTAAAGATTAAAGATCTTTGAACAAACATTCTATTAATGTTAATGGAAAAAATGTTTGTTTATGGACTGAAAACTTTCCCTTTTAAGCAAGGTTTTAAGGTTTTAAAAAAAAAAGATGTGTGAAAGGGCTTTTATTTTTGCCACAAACAGAACTTTTTGTATTAGAAAACAAACAAGCAAGTCAACCCAGATTTTAAAAAGTTATGCAAAACATTACTTTCTATAAAATAAAAAAGTAACTTTGTAATATAGTAAAATATACTTTTATTGTAATGCAGCGAGTTATGTAATCAGATTACTCTTTCCAAGTAACTTATACAGTAACACATTACCTTTTCATTTACAAGGAAATATCTGAGATACTTTTTCAAATAAGTGATGCCAGTTACTTTGTTTTCCCACTGACTGACTGAAAGCTCTCTCGTCCCCATGCATGTTGAGAGAAATCAGTAGTAGTTTAAGTGCAGAGGCGAACTCCAGATATGATGCAAACCTGCAATATATGTTAAATAGCACACATATCCTTTATGTATTTAATCCCATTTTATTAACCAGTGTTTTTGCGTTTGATATTCGATGATTCAATTCAACCATGCTAAGAAGCAAAAATTACTTTAGATGAACATTTTAAACTGACATTTTTTTTTTTTTATTGCTGAAGAGTTTCAAACCTTTTTGCTTTTGTTCTACTGTACAAATATGATTTTAAATTTCCTTCAGCCTGAGGCTTAGCCTATTCATTTCACTTTTGGTGTAAAGGCTTTTACGTTTGCCACAAATAGAAAGTTTTATATTTATATTAAAAGCAAACAAGCAAGCCGGTCCAGATTTTATAAAGTAACGCAAAAGTAAGTAACATTACTTTCCATAAAAGCAGCCACCCTTCCCATCTGACCAATCATAACACCATTTTTTTCCAAAAAACTAATCAGACAGGAGAGTAGATTGACGTCAGTGGACTTAAATTTGAAAAATTGTCTATTGACGTCTTTCCGTGGTTGAAATAAAATAGTTCTGATGTTTATGATTATTTTATGCTTTAACTAAATAAGAAAATACCATTGGTTCACCCATAGATTGATTGTACCTAATAAGGCACAGTGATATTTCACAACACATTAAAGAGCCACAAAACGGTATTTATTGTTTGAATGTCTTACAAAGTGACAAAATTTGAAAGCTGAGACCTTGTTTCATACCTGAAGTAACCTGTGGGGTGTTCCATAAAACAAGTTTACCAAATAAGTCAGGCTTATTTCAGTTAGGCCCCGATCACACCGAACGCGTCTTTTAGTTCTAAAAACGCAAGGCTCACAGCACTGCCTTGTTTGGTGACTTTTAATAAAAGAGCAGTGTGCTGCGTTTTTTTTATGTTGCTAAGCAACGACCAAAACAGCTGTCTTGTCAGTCAAATCAAAGGATTATAGCGCGAGCGCTCTAAAATCTTAGTTTTTTTGCTGTTAAGTAAACTGTCATATTAGCAGAAACCCTAAATAATACAGCTCCGGGTTACCCACGATAGACACCAAAGGTTTCTCTATTTCTTGCAGTCTCCGGACTTTTTAAGCAACGGTAAACTTTCATCACCACAACAGAAGGCCCGCCTCTCCATTCATTCGATTGGACAATGGAAAAGAACGCGAATGACGTTGGGCGTTTTTCCGCTCAGAGTTTATTTTTTTTCAACTTCAGGCGCTCAGAGCGCTCCTGCAAAAACGCGAGGCGCAGCAGGCGGCGAAAACGCGAGGCGCTCGGTGCGCCTAAGCGGCGCGCAGAACGCTCACTGCCAACAGAAAACCATTCAAAAGAGGCGCCTCCAACTGCTAAAACGCGTTCGGTGTGATCGCGGCCTTAGTCTGACTTATTTTGAGCCAAATCAAGACACAATAAGTCAGACTAACTGAAATAAGCCTGGCTTATTTGGTAAACTTGTTTTATGGAACACCCCCCTGCTCTGTCTTGTCTTCGGCGTGTTGTCAGTTTCCTCGTTGTTCCGCGATGTATTTTTCACTGCCTGAGAGTATGATGTATAGTGTAAAGGCCCGTTCACACCAAGAACGATAATAACTATAAAGATAACGTTCTAAAAATCATTTCAAATTTAAGAGAATAGCAGAGTTCACAACAGAGCTATAACGATAACGATACAGGGGAACGATATCATTGGGATCACTGTCAGAACAATTTTTTTAACCGCTGATAAACAATGAAACACTGACAGCTAATCAGACTTTAAAATTTCAAATTTAAAGTTGCTTGTGCATTTAAAAAAACAGGCAGCATTGTGGAGAAGCAAACAGACACTGCACAGCAAACATAGTGACATAAAACATAAAATTACCTCAGGAATTCAGCACTAGTTTGGACAACATTGTCTCGCCTCCGTTGAAGTTACAGCCAAAAAAAAACCTGCATTGTGTTCACTGTTTAGATACGCTTGAAACTTGCATGCTGAAGACATCTACTGGTTGAAGTTATGTAAGTGCAACAAAAACACAGTTATTGTTTACTGGTGTGGACTCAAATATATTTATCGTTGCATTTATAGTTATATCGTTCTTGGTGTGAACGGGCTTTAAAGGGATAGTTCACCCAAAAATGAAAACTTGATGTTTATCTGCTTATCCTCAGGACATCCAAGATGTAGGTGACTTTGTTTCTTCAGTAGAACACAAACTCAAACCGTTGCAGTCTGTTAGTCATATAATGGCAGTGAATGGGCACCAAACCTTTGAAAGTAAAAAAAAACAAAAAAAAAACATGCACAGACAAATCCAAATTACACCCTGCGGCTCGTGACGATACATTGATGTCCTAAGACACAAAACGATCGTTTTTTGCGAGAAAGTCATATAATAGCAGTGAATGTGCCCATTCACTGCCATTATATGACTAACAGACTGCAACGGTTTGAGTTAAAAATCTTATTTTGTGTTCTACTGAAGAAACAAAGTCACCTACATCTTGGATGCCCTGGGGGTAAGCAGATAAACATCAAATTTTCATTTTTGGGTGAACTATGACTTTAAGAGCGTCTTTGTTTTTCAGACATAGCAACAGTAACTAAGAAAGGCGGATTTTAAGTGTCACAATTTTAGGGAGTAACGCGATATTGTAATGCATACCTTTAAAAGTAACTGCTGGTACTCTGATTTTACTCTTTAGTGAGTCATACAGTGTGTCTGCCTGCACTACATGAACTAATGACACCTAGTTGATTTTATTTTAGTGAGTCAAAAGCAGCATGACTGACCAGTCCTTTTTTATGGAAATAAATCGGTTCTGTTCCTGAATCCAAACATTTATGAATCATTCGGTGTTGTTTCTGAATTCATCTGAATGGATAAATGTTACATTTGGCCAGAAGAATGTTTAAAGCATCAGTTAAGAATTCAAAAACATTTTCCCCCCTCAAAAGTACTGTTATTGTAACAGTCAAAGATCCGAACTCGTAGAGAGGAAGCGGATGCCCAAAAAATAACCTCTAAGCAGGCAGCTCGCTAGGTTTTGAAACACGGCCACAGAATCTCTGTATTCACAGCACACACAGCACTACGAGTGGGAAACCCGCCGATGATGGTAGAGATCGACGCACAAACACAGCCTGTTCGCTGACAACAGTTTCGTTTTTACTTTCAAGAGCCACATTTACGTGAAAAGCCAATCAATTCTCTATTAATAGGAAATAGCCGCCTTAATAATATTGGCGGTCTTGTTGACGTAAATATCTGATGTCAGAGCTACCAAGAAAACAACGTAAATGAACAAACGTGTTAACGAATTTGCGAAAATGTGTACTTTTGTAAAAGCACGAACTAGAGACCCCAGTCTCCGCTCACAAAGTATGTTTGAGCAAAATAGGCACATTAAAGTCACCCCACCCAACTACGTAATTCACTGTCTCTGGTCCAAGGGAGCAAACAACAGTTCAGTGTTTGGCAGACACACAACGCAGACTGAGAGGAAAAGCAGTACGACAGTTATTAATACGATCAAGAACGGCAAAAACTATGGGTGCGGGGATATAACATAAGGTCAATTGCGCAATACAATGAAAAACATTTACTTGTAGATTCCGGGCAAAAATTTGCAAACCGCGTCGTAGGGTTTATATTCTCCCCAGCGGTCTTTTTCTAATAGTATGCAGCTATGCATATCTATCTAAACCATCTGAAGTTACTAAAGACACATGCATTGTGCAAATAGGATTGTATTGGCAGAGAGCATATGAACTGGGAGATTACATCTGGAGAGTCCGTTTTGAGTCATCCTTTTGCACTGAGAACAACAATAACATCACTGAAATGAAAACCCAGATTCATTTATACAATATCTTTAACTGAAGGTAGAACACTGTGTAATGAAGCGTTTTGTCCAGGAGGTTGACATCAAAGCAGAGAGCAGAGTTCACAAACAATAGCATCCAGTTTTTATTTTTTTAAGGAAATTGTGCAATATTGACATATGTTGGTGATACCTACTGAGAAGTTTTGTTTATGTATATTTTCTGGTCTCCAAAATTGATTTCTGTCTTTTTAGGCTCACTGCATAACCATCTAATTCTGCTTCTAATTTTGCAGCTCCACTTTTTCCACCCAATACCCATCACATCTGTTCATTACTAACTTTCAAAAACACAGCGTCACCATAGAAACTGACTGACTGACTACATTACTGGATAGAGTTACTGTGTGACTCAAACGGATAAGGCCATAATTGTCAAAACAAAACAGTTTGTGAACTTTTGACGTCACTCATATTTTGTAGAGTGTTTCTTGAGCAGATACAGTCTTTCCTCTTTTTTTTCATGGTCATTCAACAAAAAAAGTAAAAAAAAAAATCACTTCAGTACTTTAAAGAACAGAAAAAATAAGAGACAAAACTCAATGGATTCCTCTGCAATGAAGAAGCACTGCTTATGTGCTGTAGACCATCACAACTGTTTCCATTCTGTCACTGTCTGTTTGGTCACTAGCACCACCTATCACAGATGGGAGTGAAAATGGCCCTTAGAGCATTTTAAAATACCATCTCATGGTAATCCTGTGCTTCCAGACCACTTTCATCCCTTTTCTCATCTACTGTATTCAGTTTATCAAAACACCCACACTAAATTAGGTGATGTAGATGCGGTGGAAGTCGTTTGCGCCGAATGCAGCATTGCATTTGGGGCACTTCCTCTGGCGAGTGTCGTAGCGGGTCTTCAAGCATTCATAGCAGAAGACGTGGAAACACTTGGTGAGGACGGTCTCCTTGTCTCGGGTATTACAACAGGGACAGCGTAATTTAGCCTAGAAATGAAAGAAAAAGTCATGTCAGCCACAAATAATAGAGTATGACGTTAATCTACCAGTCCGTAAATGCTTGAAATTCATTTCATAGACACAATAATTGCTTAACATAGATTTTTTTAAAAAGGAAGAGTTGGACCTAATAGAACAGGACAAGCAGCCAACTAGTGGCCAGCACACATGGGGAAAAAAACCTTCCCAGTTGGAGTCCTCAAGATGTTGGCTGGAGGAAAAGCCACAGTGTGTAATCTACACAACTTGTGGCTACTTTGAAGAAGCTAAAATTATATGACAGTTTAACCTATTTTGGGCACAACATGCTTCCCATGCTTTGTATTGTCATCACTTTATGCACTTCTTGTACAATTTAAAAAAAAATATTTTATCTAATTGTTTTAAATAATAGATTTACTTAATACATTTATAGGTTTGGGGTAAGATTTTTTTTAAATGTTCTAAATGTTATTACAATTTAAATAACTGTTTTGTATTTAAATATACTTTAAAATGTAATTAATTTGTGGATTTTTTAAATCTTTTTAAATCTTAAGATCTTTTGATTTATTTGATCAAATGTACAGTAAAACAGTGATATTGTGAAATATTATTACAATTTAAATGTTTTGTACTTGAATATATTCTAAAACGTAATTTCTGTGAATTTTTAAATCTTTCTAAACGGTCTTAAGGCTGCACTTATTTGATCAAATGTACATTAATGCAAATTAAATAACTTTTGTACCTGAATATATTTTAAAATGTAATTATTCCTGTGAAATTTCAAATTTTCACATTTTTTTCTTAAGGCTGCATTTATTTAATCAAATATACAGTAAAAAAAAAAACAGTAATGTTGCAATTTAAAACAACTGTTTTGTATTTAAATATATTTTAAAATGCAATTTATTCCTGTGAAATTTCAAAATCTTTCAAAATTTCTTAAAGCTGCATTTATTTGATCAAATGTACAGTAAAAACAGTTATATTGTGAAATATTACAATTTAAATAACTGTTTTGTATTTGAATCTTTTAAAATGTAATTTATTCCTGTGAATTTTCAGCAGCCATAACTTTAATCTTCAATGTTATAAGAAACTTCTTATATGCTGATTTGGTGCTTAAAAAAATTTGCTGCTCAATATTCTTTTTATTCAAGACTCTTTGATGAACAATTTCAAAAGAACAGCATTTGCCTAAACAGAAAGCTTCTGTAACATTATACTGTCTTTACGGTCACTGTTGATCAATTTAATACACTGCATTGCAAATCTTAGTTACCTCAATATAGATATTAATAGGTACCGTTTCTGACATTTTTACTGGCTGTCTACATAAAAAGCCAATCTTCACCTTATACTGATTAATTTCTTCTTGCAGGATCTCATCAGCATCTGTGTACACCTCGACCTTCTTCTGTTTCTCCAGCTTACGCCGCAGTCTGGACAATTCCTCCTGAAAAGACCAACACAGCAGAAGAGTTCCACACACATTGTTCACACTCATTTGAATCCCAAACAAATCTACAACAACCGTGGCCCATGTACCTGTGCTTTTTTGAGGTTGACGCTCTCCCTCTCACGGGCAGTGCGGTTGTCTAGTACTGAGGCTTGGATTTCCCTCAACTTGGTCTGAGTGTGTTCCAGCTGCACTTTGAGGTCCTCGGCCAACTGGGCCGCCTCCACTGCCTGAGCCATCGTGCAAAAAGACGAGCGTTAAACACACATCTGGAAATGTACGCTAATGGTTGACTGAGCTGAGTCATGGTTGTCATGGAGGTGGGCGTCTGTGATCTTTCCGGTTTTACCTTGCGCTTGTTCAGCTCCAGGGCTTGAGTGCGCAGTGCCAGCTCCTTCTCCAGAGCGGCCAGTGTGCTCTGTAGGACACCCTCCTTCTCTTCTAGTTTCTGGACTACTAGCAGCTGAGCGT
Source organism: Garra rufa (assembly GCF_049309525.1). NCBI lineage: Eukaryota > Metazoa > Chordata > Actinopteri > Cypriniformes > Cyprinidae > Garra > Garra rufa. Next base: position 26,467,036 of record NC_133382.1, on the reverse strand, counting down.
CCACCTGGGAGAAACAGTTAAAGAGGAGATGATACAACTACATCAGTATTTTTTAGAGGGGACTTCAGATGCAAAAAATCCATTCACTTCTTTTTTAATCCTCCAAAAACCTAAACTGTCTCAATTATCAAGCTGTTTTGATTTCCTGAGCAGTATGGTATCATACTGCTTTGTCCTCAGCACATGACTGCAGACGCACTGTCCTGTATTAGCATATTTCCGCCCTCAGTCAGTTGTACACTGTCCGTCATTTTCTACTCTATAGCAGCTATAGCGACAGCAATGTCTTATAAGCAATGCAGGTGTTTTGTATTTGGATGTACAAGTGAACATAAGAGTCTTAATTTTCTCCTGACATCAGAGCCACTGAGAATGCAGTGGATTAGTTTTGTTTTTGATGGTAACACGCTAGCAAATAAACAAAAAACAAAGAAGGGTGGGATTAGTAGCTCACTGTCATTGGAATTTATTACCAACTAGTGGAAAATGGGCATCCGATGTCCCCTTAAAAAAAACAGAAGCTGTAAGACATTGTGTGCAGATTTTATGTCTCAAAACTGAGGTCCATCATTTTTAGCATAATATTAGCAGGGATGTGCTGACTATTTGTCTACTAACCAACTAATCAATTATTTATCTAGATTTTTTTTTACATTTTAACAATTTTTACTGGTGCCACCTTAAATGTGATCAAAAGGTTGGTTTCCATTTTTAAGTTTCATTTTGAAGGTTAGTTTTGTGGAATGGCACTATATGTCAGTGTGCTGCCCACAAGACTATTGCTGTTGAGTAAGAGCTGAGGTTTTTAACTTTTTATTTTAATATCCAACAAGAAATTAGTATTATAGCAGTTGCAGTCAAAAGTTTACATACACCTCGCAGAATCTGCAAAATGTTTATTTTTTTTATATAAATAAGAGTCATTATACAAAATACATGTTATTTTTTTATTTAGTACTGACCTGAATAAGATATTTACATATAGTCCACAAGACAAAATAAATGTTGAATTTATAAAAATTACCCCGTTAGAAAGTTTACATACGCTTGATTTACACTGTGTTGTTTTTTTTTTTGTTTTTTTTAGTGATAGTTGTTTTTTTCTTGTCCCTAGTTTGTCCTGAACAGTTCTTCAGGTCCCACAAATTCTTTGTTTTTCAGCATTTGTGTTTATTTGAACCCCTTCCAGCAATGACTGTATGATTTTGAGATCCATCTTTTCACACTGAGGACAACTGGGGGACTCATATGCAACCATTAAAGAAGGTTCAAACACTCACCGATGCTCCAGAAGGAAAAACGATGCATTTAGAGCCAGGGGTGTAAAATTTTGAAAAGAATGAAGGTGTGTACATTTTTCTTATTCTGCCTAAATAGCTTTTTTCTATTTAGTATGAACCTTAAGAAGCTACAGAAGATACTTACATGTTTCCTAGAAGAAAAAATAAGTTAAATTTACCCTGGTCTTTAAATTCTAAAAGTTTTCACCCCCTGGCTGTTCTGAAGAATCAGTGAGCTTTTGAACCTTCTGCACTAGTTGCATATGAGTTCCATAGTTGTCCTTGGTGTGAAAAGATGGATCTAAAAATCATACAGTCTTTGTTGGAAAGGGTTCAATGGTTCACAAAAATTCTGAAAAAGCAAAGAATTTGTGGGACCTGAACGATTTTTCTGAAGAACAGTGGGCAGTTTAACTGTTCAGGACAAACAATGGACTCATAAACAACCATCACTAAACAAAAAAAAACCCACATCTGTGGATTATTCAGGTAACAACACAGTATTAAGAATCAAGTGTATGTAAATCTTTGACCAGGGTAATTTTAATAAATTCAACTATTATTTTTGTCTTGTGGACTATATGTAAACGTCTTACGTAAAATATCTTACTCAGGTCTGTACTAAATAAAATAAAAAAAACATGCATTTTGCAGATTCTGCATGGTGTATGTAAACTTTTGACCTCAACTGTATGACCAAAGCGCTGTCTATTTTGTTGCAGACCATTATGCTGCCTTAGAAGCTTGTCCAAAATCAGTTTTGGGAGGTACATTTCTGTCTGCAAGGTCACTGATTGGGCAGTGAGGCAACAAATCAGCCTAAGCATTCAGATGTAGCCATTTTTAACCAGTTCATCAAAGAGCCCAATGACTAGAACAGGGTTCCTCAAATCTTACCCTGGAGGTCCAATGCGCTGCAGAGTTTAGCTCCAACCCTGATGAAACTCACCTACCTGTGATTCTCTAATGATCCAGAAGACACTGATTAGCGTTCTCAGGTGTGTTTGATTAGGGTTAGAGCTAAACTCTGCAGTGCATTGGACCTCCAGGGTAAGATTTGAGGATCCCTGGACTAGAAGATTATGAAAATGTTTTTTTTGCACAATCATAAATTCACATGTGGGCATATGGCAATTATAAAATGTTTTATTTTTGCACACCTGGGTTTTGAAAGTAAGCACTTGGTCTGCCAACTCTTCTTTCTCCTCCCGCAGAAGCTTGTAAATCTGGTTGGATTTTATTCTCTCACTCATTAGTTTGAAGTTGGCATCGTCTTTCTCTCGGAGCTGCTGCATGAGTCTGCTATTCTGCTCCTGCATGTCTTCAAACGCCTGTCCTGTCACATCCATTTCACTCAGCAGAGCCTCTTCCTCCTGAAAGGTTCATCAGTTCATCCACATTTAACTATCAGGTAATCTACTACTGATGTAGATTGAATCTGACAAAAACGCTGACATTAACTCTAAGTAGACATACCTGTTTAGTAGCAGCCAGTTTTTTCTGCAAGTGTTCGATGGTCTCCTCAGCCACACGGATCTTGCGGAGAGCGTCTTCGTCTGCCAGCTTTTTGCTTTCCTTTCTTTCCCTCTCCTCCAGTTCCCGCACTCGCTGCCTTAACTCTTCCACCTGCCAGATAATATTGACATTAGCATTAAGAGAAGGACCACCCCAAGTGAACTGCATGTTAATGGTTTTGCCACACAGAAATACAGCAAATGTTAGTGAGTTCACATACTTCTGCTTTGGACTTCTTTTCTGCAGCCATAAGCTGCACTTTATCTCTCTGCTCCTTTGGAGCTGATTTGTACATGTCTAGCAGTAGTTTCATTTCCTTCTGAGACTCCTGAGCTTTTCTGTTGGCATGATGCAAAAGATGTGTGGGAGAGGTGATTCAGATGCAAAGTTCATTAAATGCGATGCAATGCAATATGAGGTGATATTACAGTTGCCTAAAATAAAGCACATTAACATACAACACAGAAAGCTCTTTTTGTCTCCATTAGTTTATGCAGTGTTTAAATACATTTGGACGAGTATGATTTAGAAAAGAGCAGAGATTATTATAGGAAGTAGCACTGAGTGTCATCATGTAGGCTGAAAGATGAGACATACTTGAGCTCTCCTCTAAGCATCTTCAGTGTGTCAGAGTCTTTCCTCTTCAGCTCCTCACTGCGCTGTCGCTCGCGCTCTCTTTCTCGCTCCCTCTCTCGCTCCGCCTCCCTCTCTCTCTCCCGTGCCCGTTGCCTTTCCAGTTCTCTTCTCCTCTCTTCCTCCTCCTCCTGGTCCTCATCTTCCTCTTTCTTAACCTCCAGTCCTCCATCACCCACGCTTTCATCCAACATCAGTGCACCTGCATCTCCACTCTGGCACTTCAACTGAAAAACAAAAGGAGTGACATTTCAAAGAGAAAAATGTTTAGTCAATTCTATGCTTTTCAAGAAAGTAACAGCCCACATGTGCAATAACAGATTTGTAGTTAATGATAGATCCGCTAATAGAATGTTTTAAAAACAGCATGTAAGTATATGGACCATTCTACAGAACTCATGCAAACTGAGAAAAAAAAACCCCACATAAAAAGCATTGAAGAATTAGATTAGAATTAGAAGTTTACTAAGATCCTTCTATTATTTATTGAAACCCACAATAATATTTAAAATATCAGTAAGTTTAATATATATAAAATCATAATTTTTAATGAGTACTTTCAATTGCAAGGTGGCTGTCCCAAACCCTAACCCCTAAATTTCAACTAATGAAAACAATATTGGAAAGATTTTTGTATTTTATGTTGTTTTTAAAAATACATTCTTGATTTTTTTTTAGTGAAAAAAAAATAAAAAATTCTTTGTAAAAAAAAAAAAAAAAAAACTAAAACCTTTATATTAAAAAATGTGTCCTGTATTTTTCAATGTCACTACCGACGAAACGGTGTATATTTTAGTTCTTTGGCTGAGACTGATTTTAACTACACCCTTACATTTAGGATCAGGAAATATTTATGTGTCCCTCTCTCTCATATCTACATGGCGAGTAGATAGGCCCAATTATTTTGAGGTAAATGTGTTCAAAAATATGAAAAACCTGTGTAATTAAGGACTGTCACTACTGAACACCTTTTTTTCTGCAATTATGCACACTTTTTGCATTGAGAGTTATTCCATAACATTTAGTTTTTATGTGTACAACTGTGCTAGCTAACCATGTGCCGATTAGCATCTTTGAGCTAGGTTCAAAAATATCTAAAATTGTCACTACTGTAAACGTCACTACCGAAACATTGTGAAGTTTCGGTAGTGACATCCTTGTTTTTTTTAGGTTCTATTCTCTAAAATTGTCACTATCGAAACAGTCACGACCGAAACATGTCAGCACAGTCACTACCGAAAATGTGCTGTGACATAAATGAAATATGGGAAGTTTTGTCAAAAATAAAGTATACTGAATTATTAACCAAGATTAAAATCAGTATACTCAACCTTTTGCCTTTTACAAAGAAAAAATGCATTCAAAATACAACAAATCTCATAAATCACACTTGAAATATTGTTAAAATTGTAATTATTGATTTATCTGTGAAAACTTAATGATAAAATAGAAAAATATATATTTACAAGAAAGATGCAAGCAAAATCTTAATAGGTCAATATAACCCTTCTTATTAAATTATATATTATTGTGTTTCAGTAGTGACAAATTTGGGGAGAGGCTAAATATTCCAAAACTTTCTGAAATTACAATATGAGAATTAACTGTACAGTTACTCGAAATGTGTATTTTGGATATGATACAATTTGCATACATACAAAATTTGTGGACATTTCCAACTCTGACTTTGTACCATTTCTGTAGAATGTGTGTGTTTTAGTGGTAATTGAATGTTTACTTGCAATTGAATGGTGCCATCTAAAAATGTTATTGTGGAAAAAAAAAAAAACTGTCAGCAGAGACCAGCATGAGCAATACCTTGTTTATTTCCATCTGTGTCTCACGTAGTTTCCTCTTATATCTCTGCACATCACCTTTCAGCTGATGATTATGATTTTGAAGACTGCTGATTAAGTGCCTCATTTCTCTGTTTATAGGGCCTGGAGTGAATAAGAGAGGAAATGTTGAGAGCGAGAAAGATGGTGATGCTGATAGACATTCAACCGACACAATGACAGAGATCGCGGTTTTGTAATGCTTAGTAAAAAGTAAACCCCAGCCAAAATAATGAACAATGAGAGAAGTGAAGACAGGATACACCACCCCCACTGATTTCCTCGCTACAGCCACGGTTACTATAAAACAAACGGGCTTTAGGAAATTTGCCACTAAGGATTCCCACCTAACCCTCAGGTCATGACAACCAAAACGGATAAAACAAAATCTCTTGTATGAGTGACGTTACCTGCTTGTTCATTGGCTGCAAGATTCTGTTCAAACTCGATCCGTAGCATTTCGTACTCCTTGCGGACCTGGGCCAGCGTGTCCTCTAGCTGGATGACCTCAGTGCGTAACTTCTTTTGAAGAGACAACTCATCACTCTACAAAAGAGAGAAAACGACGTTCAAACAATTGTTTAAAAAAACAAAAACATACACATACAGTGGTGGCAAAATTATTAGAACACTAGTATTTTCACCAGAGAATTTTTTTTTTTAATTCAGTTATTTCTATCTTTTGCTGTAGTGCCTCATTAAGAAATATCAGTTTACATTTCCAAACATTAATTTTGCCATTAATTGCACTCCAGCGAGTCTGAGAACAGCCAGTGCTCCACATAGAGATCTGATTTCATCACCATCCAGTCTGTCTAGAATGATATGAAGAAACAGAACAAACTGAGACAGACTAAATCCAGAAGACCAGAGACCTACCTGCAAAGCTACCTGGAAAACTATGAACAAGAGCACCTAAGGCAAAAGCTGCTTTAAACGCAAAAATGGTCACATCAAATGTTGATTGAATTTAGTTAATCAAGTTAATTGATCAAGAAAATCTATTTATGACATTTTTGACAGCATCCTTATTTTACAGCATTTTACACAAGTGCCTAAAACTTTTAACAGCACCGTAGCTTTGCAGATAGGTTTCTTAAAGCATCTTAGAGATGTTGCAACAGTTCGCTTGGATTTAGTCTGTCTCAGTTTCTTCATGTCATTCCACACAGACTGGACGATGAGATCAGATCTCTGTGTGGAGCACTGGCTGTCAGACTCCTTGTGCAAACAAAAATCTCACTGGATTATTACAATTAACGGTAAAATTAATGTTTGGAAATGTAAACTAATATTTCCTACTGACACACTACAGCAAAACATTTTTAGCTGGTGAAAATACTAGTGTTCTAATAATTTTGGCCACTATTGTATATAACTATCAGCAATCATTTCTGTCCTGTCATCTATCTCACCTCCATGTGCTCTATCTGTCGCAGGTGAGCGTTTTTGGCTGTAAGCAGTAGAGCTCTGGCTTCATCCAGCTGGGTCTTCACACTTAGAGACTCATTGTACAGCAGAGAGAACTGTGATTGGAGGCACTTGTATTCTGGCGTCTCCTTTAACACTTCCTCTGGTATATTCCTCAGATCCACCTACAAAGAGAGACAGAGGTCAGTAATACGTCATGAAAAATAAAACCCATTTGATATACCTACCCAGCTTCCTGTTTAAACAGGAAATACACTGAGATAGAAAGATAACTGTCCTCATTATATAATGCATTAAGGTCAGTACTAGGAAGTTTGATCTGAAATCTTAGTGAACTCTACCACCTTTAGTTTCTCGTTCTCCCGAACAGCTTCCTGTAGCTCTTGCTGCAGTTTCTCAAGCTCTGCCATGCGACTGTTGGCAAGTTCCTGGTTCTGCTCCAGTTCGGCATTCAAAGACTCAAACTGAGAGTAGAGAAATACTTAGACAAACTGGCATATAATGACAGACTGGAAACAGGTCCATATCATCCAAAGTACATATAGAAATTATTAAGGTAACAATTTTGAAAGTACTTTAAAATATAAAATGGGAATGAAAGATTTTGCTTTGGCAACTGACTGAAATAAATTTAAGCACTAAAATTACTTAAACTAGAACTTAAAATAAAATAAAAGCTAAATACTTAAAACTAATAACTAACAAAAATTACAAGAACACAAATTACTGTAATTTCAAAAGAAAATAAAGCTAATTCAAAATATTAATAAACACTACAGTAGTATAATACTAAAATAAATACTAAAATTATTTCAAACTTTACCTTCTGTATACTGAGTGTGATTTGACCACCTGGTAATCCACCTGAACTGCCAGTAGCATGGTAACCGGTATTAAGCTGATTTGGGGGAAAATTAATAAATAAATAAATGCTTATGCATATTCAAGAAATCACCAAAACATACCTAATAAAATTGTTAGTAATACTCCACATATTCAAACCACAAACATTTACATCACTGCATTATAACATCTTATCAAATTACTGTATATTTTGCCTTTATGTTTCTCTGGTACACTGTGTCTACTGTAAATGACGCAACAAGACTTGTAGTACAATATCCTGCAGTACAATTTCCTTTCTCAGAGGAAGTACTGATAGATATGCAAACAACACACAACACATGATTACTATGATGATAATGAATTGCAATAGAAAAACACTGCATGAAAACTGAAAATTTGTTTTATTTCTGAGATGAAGAAAAAGCTGACCTGCTCCAGAGCTTCTGCTAGGTGTTTATTCAGCTTCTGCTCTCTCTTGCGAAGTTTTTCAATGTCCCACTGCAGATCTTCCACAGCGGTTTCCATCTCAGACACTTTAGTCTCAGAACTTGTAACTTTGTCAACCAGTTCATTATACTGTGGAAGCAACGGGAGTACCAGAGTACCAGATACGCATCTTTAAAATTGTGACTGTGGTAGTTTTATACTGATGCTTATAAAAAAGGTTTTTATATACACTCCTGTTCAAAGGTTTGGGGTTGATAATAATTATAAAGGTCTCTTATGCTCATCAAGCCAATACTCTAGTCTTTAGTTTCACATAATCCTTCAGAAATCATTCAAATATGCTGATATTGTGTTTAAGAAACATTTTTTTTACTATGATTCAATGTTGATTTTTTCAGGAGTCTTTGATAATTAGAAAGTAAAAAAAACAGCATTTAACTGAAACAGAATGTCAAATAGTCTTTACTGTTAATCACTTTAATGTGTCATTGCTCAACTTTTTAATTTCTTTAAAATCCCAAACTTCTGAATGGTAGTGTAATAATTAATAAATATTCAAGAATAAGGTCAAACAAAATACCTCCAATGACATTTTGTGGTGTTTTCCTTGAAGGGAGTAAGCAAGATCTTGCAGTCGATTATGTTCCTCTAGAAGTGTGCGGTTTGTGGCAATTATGTCTCGCTGACTGTCATCCTCACAAACTGATAAGAAAGTGCACAAGTTTAGCATTTGTTCACACAGTGATCAAACAAAAACTTTTAGATATGCTTTTTTCCTGTAATAGACAGTTTGTGCTTTGAGAATCACATCAAGTTAATTCTTATTTTACCAGCTGACTGCACTCGAGTACACAGCTCATCAATGGAGGTATGCAGACGGTCAAATATGCAGACCATGCAGGCCACGGCGCCCTTGCTGAACTGCATCCTATCTTGTAGCTGCAGTGTGAGCTCTTCCTCACTGCTGTTATCCAGAGTGGCCAGGAAAGCCTTTGCACTCTCGCTGAGAGATGGTGGAGGGGCTTAAAAACAAACAATACAAACAATATGAATGTGAATTGTAAAAGCTGTTGTACAAGATGCATTAATGTTTTACATTTCCATTTTGCTCCTTTATTAACCCTGTTAGGCAGGGGTGACCAATCCTGTTCCTGGAGATTCACCATCCTGCAAAGTTCATCTCCAAACACACCTGAACCAGCTAAGTAATCTCTTAGGTAGCACTTGATAATTACAGACAGCTGTGTTGGAGCAGGGCTGGAACTGAAGTCTGCAGGTAGGTAGATTTCTAGGAACAGGATTGAGCACCCCTGCTGTAAAGACTGACATGTGAAATACTAATCTGAAAAAAAAAAATTTTCCTGAAAGAGAACATTTTTAGAATTGTACAAAAGGCCTTTTCCTCACTAAAAAGGAACTATCAATCAGACACAAAGCATGTAGATGATCAAGTACAACAGATTTTTCAGCAGGTTTTGGTCACGTTGATAATTCAGAGGACTTAAAAATGTGCATATCAAATATGAAACAGTAGGCTTTTTATAGAATTAATAGGTAACATGCTTCTGTTGTCTGATTAATAGTTTATAATTTTAGCATGTAAAAGGCCTTTTGTCCCATTCTAAAGATGCTTTATTTTACATTTTTGTAGATACAGTGGTGACCAAAAGTATTAGAACACTAGTATTTTTTTACCAGCTAAAAATAGTTTTAAGTCAGTTATTTCTATCTTTTATATTTTTCTGTTGTGTGTCAGTAGGAAATATCAGTTTACATTTCCAAACATTCATTTTGCCAATAATTGTAATAATCCAGTGAGATTTTTGTTTGCACAAGGAGTCTCACAACAGCCAGTGCTCCACACAGAGATCTGGGCCCGTATTCTTAAAGCTTCTAAGAATCCTCTCAGAAAGCAGCTAATTTAGCTTAATTCCTACGTAGGACTAGGAGTCTTAGCTTAAGAGTGATTCAAGACCAATCTAAGAGCAATTCTGAGCGAAGAAAAAACAAAAACTTTTATCTTAGTGTGGAGGCAGGGTTGACCCCGTTGCTAGCTATGACACAGCCTTTTGAAGACAGTGATTGGTTGGTTGTCCAAGAAGGAAATAAAATAGCACTTTTAAGTGTAGGGTCTAGTAGAAGCCTTCACTTTGAAATTATAGGCGTAATTTTTCCTGTTTTACCGCACACACGTATTATATATGTGTTTGTATATTTTTTATTTACCACGCTGTTAATGCTGTATTTAATGTATTTGATAGGAAATGAACCTCAACACAATAAGGTTCTGAACGTGCTGTAATTATTTGTGTGATCTCTTTGCTTATAGAAGGTTGTAAACAGACCAAAATCATCACTGCTGCATAGTTACATTGTTTCCCGTTGCCAAATATGTTAATATAATAAATGTAGTGATTACTTTCATTTCTGGCACTATGGCAAGAAAGATGTTAGCATGTCTCTTTTAAAATCGGTCACAAACATTATCTCTGCACAATCTCACGTGTGGCATCTTATTAACTCACTGTCATGCATTGTCTGCAAAATATTTCTTTGCCCTCCTCAGGTTGTCAATTTTCTCCACTGCTAAAGAAACTCTTAAGCCTCTTAAAAGTCCTCGTCTGTACTCATAACAATTTTGGACCTTAAGGCCTCTTTTAAGGGTGAAGATGCTTTCTGAATTACTTTTTTCTTTAATTTTAAGAGGAAACACCCACATTTCTATGAATTTTCTTAAAATTGTCACTAAGAGCAACTCTTCGCACTAAGATTTTTAATGAATATGGGCCCAGATCTCTGTGTGGAGTACTGGCTGTTGCCAGACTCCTTACGGAAACTAATATCTCACTGGATTACTACAATTAATGGCAAAATTAATGTTTGGAAATTTAAACTGATATTTCATACTGACACATTACAGCAAAATATTGAAATAACTGACTTAAAACCATTTTTAGCTGGTGAAAATACTAGCGTTCTAATAATTTTGGCCACCACTGAATATGTGCATAGTGTACTGCATGTTTACCAGGAATTCCATCCTCCACTGGTACATCAGCCGGCTTCTCCTCAGAGTCAGGAAGCTGCTGTTTCTGCTCTTGTTCCTGCGTCTGTTCCTTTTCGTGCACTGGTTGTTGCTGTTCTTCTTCCACCGCCCCAGCTGAAGGTGGAGGCTGGGGGAGGCCATCCTCACCTTCAATTGGAGCTGGTAAAGGAGCAGAAGGTTCAGGAACAGATGAAGGGGTTGCAGCAGGAACAGGGGCGTCTGGAACAGGAGGGGTAGCAGGGGTCTGGACAGGTGCCGGGGCATCTTTAGGCTCCACACGTTGCAGCAGTTCATGGATATTTCCTTCAAGCTGTGAGAACAGAGTATAAAAATGCCTTTTTTTATATGCTAAAGCAATATTGTTTAAGTGCCCCATTATGTCATTTCCAATATTGCCTTTGATGCAGTGTGTATGTAGCTGTATGTGAATGTAAACGATTTACAAAGTTGTAAAGCCGAAAGTGCACAATAAATAAAGTTAACGCCTCCCAAAAGAAAGAAAGGACTGCTTTTGTGGTCCAGGGTCACATATTACTGGAACAGCTTAAGATCTGTAATAGAAGCAAATGAGCACAGCATTAGAAGAAGAGTGGCGAACCTGAGTCCAGCAGCGGTTGACGATAAGCAGGGTGGTGTCATCAGTTGCCTGCCTCTTCTCCAGCTTCTCAATCTTCTCCCTCAACTCATCCTCCAAAGCCTGCCTCTGTTCAAGCCGTTCGCAGAGCTTCTTGTTCTTGAACTGAATGACCTTCATATCCATCTCCTCCTGCAAAGGACAATTTGAAAATAAATTACAGAAGCTTCAACAAATAATGTGGAGAAGTCAATCTTGTCTATAGAGGATTTCAAGGTTATGACTGGAACATACACTACTGTTTGAGAACTGTAAGGTTTGTTTTAAAAGAAATTTAATACCTTTATTCAGCAAAGATGCAATAAATTGATCAAAAGTGACAGTAAAGCCATTTCAAAAATCATAATAATAAGAAATGTTTCTTCAGCACCAAATCAGCATTCTAGAGGGATTAATGAAGGATCATGTGACACTAAAGACTGGAGTAATGACCGCTGAAATTTCAACTTTGCTATTGCATGAATACATTACATTTTGAAATATATTTAAATGGAAAGCAGTTCTTTTAAATGCTAATATTTTTGATCAAAAAAATGCAGACTTGGCGTGCGTAAGAGAGCCAATAACAATGAGAAATCGAACTGACCCCAAACCTTTTTAACAGTAGTGTTCACTTCCAGTCAAAAGTTTTTGAACAGTAAGATTTTTAATGTTTTTTTTAAAGAAGTCTCTTCTGCTCACCAAGCCTAAATTCTGAAATATTTATACTATTTAAAATAACTGTTTTGTATTTGAATACATTTTAAAATGTAATTTATTCCTGTGATTACAAAGCTGAATTTTTGGCATCATTACTCCAGTCACACGCATTTATCACAAATAGAAATCTTTGTAACAATATAAACATCATTACCTCACTTTTTTCATCAATTTAAAGCATCCCTGTTAAATAAAAGTATTAATTTCTATAATTGCTTTGCCAAAAAAAATAAAAATAAATACTGACTCAAAGCTTTTGAATAATATTGTGTTTATAATGTTACCAATGCTTTTTATTACAGATAAATGCTGATCTTTGGATCTTTTTAGTCATCAAAAAAATCATGAAAAAAAAATGTACTCAACCGTTTTAAAAATTGATAATAATAATAATAATAATAATAATAATAATAATAATCACCACATTAAAATGATTTCCGAAGGATCATGCAACACTGAAGACTGGAGTAATGATGATAAAAATGTAGCTTTGATCACAGAAATAAATTCAATTTTAAAATATATTTAAATAGAAAGCAGTTATTTTAAATAGTAAAAATTTTTCAAAATATTACTGCTCTTGCTGTATTTTGGATCAAATAAATGCAGGCTTGGTGAGCAGAAGAGACTTCTTTAAAAACCTTTAAAAAAAACATACTGATGCCAAACTGAGGTTTAACTAAAGAGTGATTTATGTTAAAAATTCACATTTCAAACAAAATATTGCATGTCAACTGTACCTGACACATAAAATTCATTCTGTTTTGATAGCAACATGAAACAAACCGTAGAAGAAACTCCTCCAATGCGGATGGGCTCGATGAGAGTGGTTGTAGTCTTCTCCTCTTTCTTCAACTTTTTTTCAGGAGGGCCAGGGGGACTGTCCCCTCCTGAGGGGCGCTTCCCACCCCCTGCGCCAGACATGCTTCCCTACAAAATTCGCATAGTGTTAGAACTACATTCAGAACTAAAACACATGCAAACTCAAAGGTGATCAACAATTTCAGAGAGTCTCATTGAACTGTCTAGTATAACCTGCCAAAACGTACTCACCCTCATGTTGCTCCAAACCTGTATGACTTTGACTTTTATGACTTTTGTGGAACACAAAGAGAGGTGTCAGGCAGAATAACAGCCTTGGTCATCATTCAATTTCATTGTGTGGAAAACAAGATGCAACTGAAAGTGAATGACGGCTGATGCGGTCTCTTTTAATCATTTTGCACCACATCTCCTTTTGTGTTCCACAGAACAGCAAGTCTTAAAGATTTGGATTAACATGAGGGCGAGTACTTTTCATTATGAGGTGAATTATCAGTTTAAATAAATAATACTACACTGTAGAACTGTATTGCTATCAGACAGCTATCAGTTCTGATTTTATCAAACAAAGACAATGTAGAGATTTGGCAGATAACATCTAACTAACTGACTTAAAATTGGCTTGAAATGATCAAGATATGAATCTGTTCTTCCTTAACAAAACTGAATGTTGAACGACAACAAAACCAGCTGTCATTTAATTCACGAATATTATATTTTGTGTTGTAATAATACTGGCTAACGACGGATGGCTACATTTTATTTATTTATTTTAGAATGAAACAAACAGTAAATAAGCTATACCAATTATATAAATCATATAACGTATTTCTCAACGTAAAGTATTATTTTCTTAATTAATTTTAGGCAATCGTGACGCTTTGAGTGAGGTTAGCTTCAATGCTAGCTGAAGCCTAGCAAGCGAGCTACAACCGTCAAAACACTTGCAGTTTTACATTATAATTTGCATTCTTTCCTAACTGTAGGTCGTATATCATACGACAACGTTTTAGCTACCTCACTGTAACGAATGTGCATTAAAATATAGTTGTGTTAATGGTTTTCTTTGCACACAGAAACAAACCTCCGCTCCGGTCGGAAAACAGGAAGAACAGTAGAAGATGTGAACGTTGACACTACAGGAAAAAGCATTGTCTATCAAAATAAAAGTAAGCGGGTATAGAAAGGCCTTCGAGGATGTGAAAACGTTTTTGTTTGTAGCACTCATACCTTTTTAGACATTTGTTGTATTCACAGATGCTTTTACTCGAATTGAGCGATTTGAATAACGTAAGGTTGTGGACTCTTTCGTGCAGGTCTGATGCATTACGTCACTTCCCTTAAACCGCAAGGTGAAAATAAAAGTTGGCTTTAAAATTAATTCATTCGTTGATTCGTGGAAAACACGTGTAATTAAAACAATAATTACAGTTGTCCCTTATTTTTATCATTTAATTTAATATTGAAGTCATAGCGTGCACCCTCTGTGAGGATTTCGTGGGTTTTAAGCATAGGGTTTTAAGTTGGTGGGGGTTTTTTTACAGAAAAAAAAAATCAGTTGCTAGGATACGATGCAACATATACAGATGGTTTAGATCAATATTTTATAGAGCAGTTTTCAGAGACTGCCAGGGGGAGAAATGAAGCCTTTAGAGAACATTAGGGTAAACGCTATACTTTTTCAAAAGTAAATAGTCATTTTATCAATATTGTACGTTTTTGTACATTGTTTGTAATCTTTTTTAGGTTCCCCAGCCTCCAAGAGCTCGAGTGCTGTTATGGTAGGTCCCACTCTCATAATAAATCCAGTTCGAACATATTCAGACACAAACACATTAAAACTCTTGTTGATTGCATTTTTTAGGGCTGATCTGAAACACAGTGATATGGAAGAGATTGAGAAGAGCAATTCCAAACCAGAGATGGAAAGGTTTACCTTTATATTATAAACTTTGTGGCCTGAAAAAGATATATACTACCAGTCAAAAGTATTTGAACAGTAAGATTTTTTTTAAAAATAAGTCTGTTCTGCTCACCAAGCCTGCATTTATTTGATCTAAAGTACAGCAACACAGTAATATTGTGAAATATTTTCCTACAGTGCCTTGCGAAAGTATTCATACTCCTTTTTTTGGTACGTTTTGTTTTGTTGCAGCATCATGTTAAACTGCTTTAAATTACTTTTTTTTTCCACATCAATCTACATCTCATACACCATAATGACAAAGCAAAAAACAGGTTTGTAACAACTTTGCAAATTTATTAGAAATAAAAAAACTGAAAAGATCCCATTGCATAAGTATTCATACCCTTTTCTGGGACACTCGAAATTTAGCTCAGGAGCATTCATTTTGCTTCTAGATGTTACTACACTTTGAGTGGAGTTAAACTGTGGCAAATTCATTTGAATGAGTATGATTTAGAAAGGCACACACCTCTCAGAAAAGGTCTAACAGCTGAAAATGCATATCAGAGCAAAAACCAAGTCCTGAGGTCAAGATAACTGCCTGTAGAGCTCAGTGACAGACTTGCATTAAGGCAATGATCTAGGGAAGAGTTCAGAAAAAATCTGCTGCATTGAAGGTTCACAGAAGCATGTAGCCTCCATTATCCATAATGGAAGACGATTGGAGCAACTAGGACTCTAGAAAATGTCTGCCAGCCCCCATCCAAGCTGACAGAGCTTGAGAGGTGAAAAGGTGAGGCAAAGAATGGCAGATAATTGCCAAATGCAGATGTGCAAAGCTTGTCACATCATACCCAAAAAGACTTGAGGCTGTAAAGGTGCTTCATGTACTGAGTTAAGGGTATGGATACATATTCAATGTACTTATTTCAGTGTTTTATTTTTAATAAAATTGTAAAATTTGCAAATCCGTTTTTTGCTTTGTCATTATTATGGTGTATGGAGTGTAAACTGATGTGGAGAAAAACCAATTTAAAGCAGTTTAACATAATGCTGCAACAAAACGTGAAAAAATTAAGGGGTATGAATACTTTTGGAAGGCACTGTATTTAAAATAAGTTTTCTATTTGAATACATGTTGAAATGTAATTCATTCCTGTGGTTTCAAAGCTGAATTTTTAGTATCATTATTCCAGTCATCTTCAGAAATCATTCTAATATTCTGATTTGCTGCTCAAAAAACATTTATTATTATTATTATTATTATTATTATTATTATTATTATTATTATTATTATTATGTTGAAAACAGCTGAGTAAAATTTTTCAGGTTTCTTTGATGAATAGAAAGTTGAGAAGAACAGCATTTATCTGAAATCTTTTGTAACATTATAAATGTCTTTATCATCCAAGCTTTTGAATGGTATAGTGCAGGGCTATTCAATTAGATCCATTTGAGGGCCGGATTATCGAACTGGAAATTTGAAGTGGGCCAAGGGGATGGGGGCCGTCCCGATCTTTTTCTAGGGGGCCTATACAATTACACTGAAATGCATTTTCACTAAAATGAACTAATATTACCAACACCAACATCTATAAAAGGTTAAGGTGCTGTCTGTCAATCAATTAAAAAAAAAAAAATCACACTTTTTTTGTAATTAATCATGAATAATCGCATATTTATATATTTATACTGTCATAATTTCACAATGAACCTCCAAATTAAGGTAGAAACAACAAAGTATTTTTAAATATGTGTTTAATAGCATCTTTTTACCAAGTAGCCTATTATTAATGAAGTATTGATTTCAATATTGCTACTGGTGACTCTATTAAATGAATTTTCTCTCAGTTTTACATATTAATTATGTCCATTCAACATTACAGTAGAATTGAAAGCCCAACATTTAATAGGCTCTGAAATATATAACAGCTTTTAATTTAGGTGATTTTAAAACAATCTTCACATAAACTATAAATTGTATATGCATAAAATAGACAGATTATTATTGCCATATACTGGTTATAATCGATATTTTATGTTTTTAATTTTACATAAGTGTTTGTTTACCACAAAGTATATTTTGGCCATCAAGATAACATTCAAATTGGATCATAAGAGCTTTAAAGTGTTTAAAATGGTTGTGCAAAATGCTTTAAAGTCATTGAAAAGTGCTTGAATTTCTCTCTCAAAAGGTTGTACAAACCCTGAAATGAATAATGTAATAACATTCGACTTTGCTTAAGTTGGTGTGACTTCTGGTTGTCTGACATAGCCTACATCAGCGCTGTTTATAACAGAATTCTGAGCAGAATTTGAATGATTCTCACTGATCTTTCAGCAACCTTAATTCATTCTGGGCGAATTCAAACACTTTTCACTGGATCTCGCAGCACTGTGCAGTAACAGTGTCGCGAAATCAACTTTGGTTCCCGATGCTGTTCTGAGCTTGGACAAGTGTGTTTGCGGTCCGAGCTGATAAACGGTCCGCGCTGCGCAGCTCAAACGTGGCGCGCTATGGTTTCTCTTTCGCTTCGTTTGCCATTTAATGTTTCTCGTATGAAACAGAAATAGCAGCGCGTATGAGTTGAATAACGCGGTGGTCGCGCCATTGCGACCGCTCACAAAATTTAGTCGCACCGGCAGAAAAAATGCGACCATTTGGTCGCAGTCTGGAGCCCTACAAACGCTTGTCAAATCTGCCGTCTATTGATGATGTTGCGATCTCCGGTAGATTGTTGTTGTTCTTGGCTCTCTTGCTTTTCTTTTTTGGCTGGCCCGCCGCCTAGTGGACAAACTAATTAGTGCAAAAACCATTCAAGCCACCTGCTGCTCCCTCGGGCCGGACGAAGATGATTGGCGGGCCGCATTGGGCCCGCGGGCCGCCAATTGAATAGCCCTGGTATAGTGTATAAAGCCTTGTATTTCAGATAAATGCTGATCTTTGGATCTTTCTATTTATCAAAGAATCCTGAAAAAATGTACTCAACCGTTTTAAATATTGATATTAATAATGCATGTTTCTTAAGCAGCAAATCAGCATATTAGAATGATTTTTGAAGGATCGTGTGACACTGAAGACTGGAGTAAAAGTAACAGTTAAAATATATTTAAATAGAAAACAGTTATTTTAAATAATAAAAATATTTCGGTTTGGCTGTACTTTGGATCAAATAAATGCAGGCTTGGTGAGCAGAAGAGACTTCTTTAAAAAGATTACAAATCTTACTGTTAAAATACTTTTGACTGGTAGTGTATAATGAATTAGTATAAATGCCTAAGCTAGACCAAAGCTCATTTCTTAAATCCGTTACACCCTTTTATAGAGATGCATCACAAGCACATTAGTTTACAGAAATGAAAATGTGTTTCATAACAGGAATGACCCTAATAGTAACTGATTCATGTTTAGGACATTGCAGGTATTAGATGAATGTGTATTGTCTGTTTTCCTTTCAGGATTTTGTGCCGTGCATTATTGGCCTCTGATGTGGCTCAACCAAAACAGAGAGTACTACTTGAGTTGTACACAAATCTTGTGTGGTTCTGCAAAGAGCAAGATTTTAACAGGGAACAAACGTCAGTTCTCATCTCCATTTTCAAAAACGTGCACCAGTTTAACACAGGTGGTGTGTTCACAGTACCCATTGAGAGTTAACTGTATTGTTATGATTTTGTACAAGAAGATATAAACATCCTTTCTTGTCAACTTTTCAGAAACACCCCTCAATAACACAGATCAGTGTTTTACCTACTGCAGTGAACTTCTGCTTTGCCATTCAGTTAGGGTATGTACATATACTACTGTTCAAATGCTTGGTTCAGTAAAATTTTGTTTGCAAGAAATTAATACTTTCTATTTGGCATGGATGCATTTTGATCAAAAGTGACAGTAAATACATTTACACTACCAGTCAAAAGTTTTGTAATGTTTTTAAACTAGTCTTTTCTGCTTACCAAGCCTGCATAATAAATGCTTCTTGGGCACCAAATCAACATATTTAAATAATTTCTGAAAGATTATGTGACACTGAAGACTGAAGTAAAATTTAGTTTTGCCTTCATATGAATAAATAACATTTTACAATGATTAAAATTAAAAAGTTATTTTAAATTGTAATAATATTTCACAATATTGCTATTTTTACTGGACTTTTGAAGCATACACATCTTTCAAAAACCACACATAACAAACATTTTTGTGCTCAATCCTCTTTTGTTCTTTCCCCCCATCATACACAGAGACCTCCTTTCAGTATTGACCTTTTCAGCTCGGAGCAAGTGACACAAATTTTGTTCTATTTCATCAACACATATATGAGACATTATTTTTTATACAAATACATTTTTACCCCAGAGGTATGTATGAGGCTGTGAATTTACATTTAACACCTTGCAGAGTCTGCAAAATAGTAATTATTTTACTAAAATAAGAGCCAAAAATAACATGAATTTTATATGATCCCTCTTATTTTGATAAAATAATTAACATTTTGCAGATTCTGAAAGGTGTATGTAAACTTTTGACCTGTAAGTACGAATTTTTAATTTATGTTAACAGGAAAATAAATGATGACCTTTATGACCTCTTTCTCTTTCATGGTAAAGGTACAGCTGGATATATCTTTGTCATATATTGGAATACCTGAGGACACAGATATAGACAAAACTGCCCAATCTGGTAAAGTAAAGCACACCTGATAAAATAAAATACACCTATAGCATATAACTGAGGACTAAAAGCATATACGCTCAATTGTTGTTTAAAGAAAGTGTTGCAGATGGCAAAAGAGAAACTGAGAGGGAGACAGAAACGGATGGAGAAGTTCAACAAAGTGCTGCACTGGAAATAAAGACTACAGAGACAGACAGTCTCGAACAAGGTACTAATATATCACAGTTTATCAACAGGTTTAATTACATTTAAAGTAAATATGACAACTCCAAAAACAAACTAGCAAGGCATTAGCTCGAAAATATATTTTTGTTAGTACAAATCAATGAATAAGTTCATCCACTAATTATTATAAATGAAAAATGTATAATTTAATTTTTATTTATAATTTGTTATTAAAACCTTTAACAAAATATAATTAAATTATAAAAATAAAAAAGCTAAATTTCAATGAAGTGAAAACACAAAAACATTTATTTTTTAATTTAGAATTTATTTGAGTAATTTAGAAAACCTGTAGACAAGTGAAAGTTTTTTAAAACAGTGATTACATATTATTGATGCCAAACTGCACGCTCTAATTTATAATACTACATACAACAAATAAAATAAAAACATGTTTTTATGTTTATATTATGCTTTTCCCCCCCCAAAAGAGTCTTCTCCAAATTCTGAGCTTAGGACCATTGTTCAACAGGAAGTGAGGGATGAAGTGATGCGTTTGACTGCTCAGCTACAACGACGGCTCCAGGACAGTGCTGATCAGCTAAATAATGCCATTAGTAAACTGGAGACCAACATTCAAGTTAAGAAGTAAGAAAATAGGTCCCACTTCTTTAGTTTTGGAAACCACTCATTTAAAAAGCAAAAAAACACACAAAAAACAGTAATTATATATATTAATCATATATGTTTACCTGTTTAGAATTAGTACAGTACCTTGATGATAAATGTATAATGTCTAATCTACAATAAAAACAAAAAAGTGGTCAAACATATTTAAGAGGATGAAATGAAAAAGCACGTACACACAATTTTGGAAAGATTTTAAAACAACTCTCAGTAGGGTTACACAACTGTAATGCTGTTTTTCAAGTATGTTATCCTTTGTATTAAAAGTCCACGTTGTTATATGTTCCCTGTCCATCTATGGTTTAGTCTTCAACAATCTGGAATTGTTTTTGAAGCATAAGAATGATAATAAATTCAAATAGTATCTGCTTTGTGTCAAAGACTACAGAGCTTGAATTGAAGATTAGCTCTGGTAATTTTTAACTTTATCTCTTCATATCAAGTTGATCCATATAATAAGTAATATCAGATGATACCACTAATAAGAATGTGATAAAACTACATTTTAAAACCGTAAATGCACAGTGAGTGGTTAAAATGTGGTCACATGGGATGCTGTTAAAATCAGAAAGCACCATCCATCTTTAAAGTTCAGCTATAAATAGATGTGTTTTGTGCGCCTTATGGATAGGCAGGTTATAGTCCCTATCTATAGTCCCTAAAACAAACAAACAAACAAAAAGGACAAAAACAATAAAACTGTAAATGGACAGAGGAGAGATATCTTTAGAAACAAAAATATGACCTTTAGTTGTCAAGGTCTTCAAGGCCCAGTAGAATGATCTTAGCTGTGTTCTGGAATAGAGCAGCTCGGTTCTGTTGCTCTCCTTTCTTGACCCAGTGTCCATATATGCGGAAAGCACAGCCGTCGATCAGCTTGCGCACACCGCGGATGGAATAAGGGTCTCTTGCTAGGAGCTCCTTTGTTAATGGTCTGGCTCGGTAGTAGCGGCACTGCATTCGTATACAAGCTAACACAGTCAAGATCAGGGCCTGAAAATGCAAAGAACCATTTTGAATTACAGCTTTTACAACTGTTGTCTAAAAAAAGAAAGCTTTTTTTATATTTATAGTTGAAGTCAAAAGTTTACATACACCTTGTACGTTAATTATTTTAGCTAAATAAGAGGAATCATACCAAATGACATTTTTATTTAGTATTGACCTGAATAAGATATTTCACATAAAAGACATTTATAGCCCACAAGACAAAATAATAGTTGAATTTATAAAAATGTTTACAAACACTTAATTCATAATACTGTGTTCTTACCTCAATGTTCTACGTTTTTTGTATTTTTTTTTTTAGTGATAGTTGTTAATGAGTTCCTTGTTTGTCCTGGGATAGAAAAATTCTTTGGTTTTTCAGCATTTTGTATGTATTTGAACCCTTTCCAACAATGACTGTATGATTTTGAGAGCCATCTTTTTACACCAAGGACAACTGAGGGACTCGTATGCAACTAATACTGAAGATTCAAACGCTCTCTGATGCTCCAGAAGGAACACAATTAAGAGCCGGGGTTGAAAATTTTTGAATTTGAAGATCAGGGTAAATTTAACTTATTTTGTCTTCTGGGAAACATGTAAGTATCTTCTGTAGCTTCTGAAGGGTAGTACTAAATGAAAAAAGATGATATTTAAGCAAAATAAGAAAAATTTACACATCTTAATTCTGTTCAAAAATGTACACCCCTGGCTCTTATTCCATTGTGTTTCCTTCTGGAGCATCAGTGTTTGAACCTTCTGTAATAGTTGCAATATGAGTTCGTCAGTTGTCCTCAGTGTGAAAAGATGGATCTCAAAATCATACAGTCATTGTTGGAAACAGTTCAAATACACAAAAATGCTAAAAAACCAAAGAATTAGTGGGACCTGATAGATTTTTCTGAAGAACAGCAGGCAGTTTAATTGTTCAGGACAAACAAGGGACTCATGAACAACTATCACTAAACAAAAAAACAGCTTTGGATCATTCAGGTAACAACACAGTATTAAGTTTCAAGTGTATGTAAACTTTTGAATGGGGTCATATTTATAAATTCAACTATTATTTTCTCTTGTGCACTATATGTAAATGTATTTTATGTGAAATATCTGATTAAAGTCAGTACTAAATAAAAAATAACATGCATTTTGTATGATCCCTCTTATTCTGGTAAAATAATTAACATTTTGCAGATTTTGCAAGCTGTATGTAAACTTTTGACTTCAACTGTATATCTTTTTTTAAAGTAATTTAGAAGTCAAGTGGAAAAAGTCTCTAAATACACTACTGTTGAAAAGTTTAAAAAAATAAATTAATATTTTTATTCAGCAAGGATGCTTTAATTTGTTCAAAAGTGACATTAAAAACATTTATAATGTTGCAAAAGGTTTATATTTCAAACAAATGCTGTCCTTTTTTAATTTTCTTTCATCAAAGTATCCTGAAAACAATGTGACATTTTTCACATAAATAAGATTTTCAACATTGATAATAAAAAAAAAGGCTTCATGAGCATAAAGATGGCTGCTGAAAATGTAACTTTGCCATTATGGGAATAAATTACATTTTAAAATATTAAAATAGAAAATAGTTATTTTAAATTGTGATGACATTTCACAATATTACTGTTTTAACTGTAATTTTCAAATGCAGTCTTGGTGAGCATAAGAGACTCATTTCAAAAACATAAAAAAACAACACCAAACTTTTGAATGAACTATTTATAAACTAAACTTTTGAAAACACACAAACAAACACACACCTTAAATGTTTTCCTGGGGCTGAAGAGCCGCACATCCTCCTTTTGGTACTGACGGAAGAAAGGATGAGCTAAAGCTTGTTCAGCCGTGAGGCGAAGTGTGGGTTCCACCACTAACAGCCTTGAGATCTAGGGCAATTATAAGGGAATGGTACCATTATATAGTTACATTTCTCAATACTAGCAGTTTGCTCGTATGTTAAGAAAATCTCACCAAGTCTTTGACAGTGTCAGACCGGTCATCCCACTCTGGAGAACTAAACTGGTACCGGCCTTCCATGATCATTCTCAGCATAAGCATCTGTTTACGATGCCAGAATGGTGGAGACCCAGCAAGAAGCGTGAACATGATCACACCACAAGCCCACCTGTGGGAGAACATGGAGCAAAGGATGAACCAACTGCAGTACAATGCTTTTGTGACCCAAAGAAAGGTTTAAATATGACATATCATCAAAATCTAACTTTTTCCATTTTTAAGTGCTATAATCGTACCAACCCATAAAAACGTGAAAAAGGACAACCCAGTAACTTTGTTTTGATAAGCCTTTTTCTGCAAGCATGCGAAAAAAACGAGCGTGTCAGATTTCGCTCCATCTGTGACGTAGGAAGGGGATTTTAAAATAATATTACCTGCCCTTAATCTGCACGTTTCCACCCACAAAGCCACTAATTCGTTTTCGCAAGTGACACCGGCACTGGCAAAAGTTTAAGCAAAGCATGTTAACTGTTCTGTATTTAGCTGCGCAGACGAGCACAGCACACTATTTAGAGTCCCAGCCTCAGAGGAGACAAGAGAGCAGCGGATTTATTGATTTATTTACTGTATATCACTCTGCTGCCACACAAATATAATATAAACATGCAATTTCGTTCCCAGCTGTTTACCTTCACAGACATAACCAACTGCTTTTGTAACTCGGGTGTGATTTTTAAACTTAAACTTGTGTGTTTTTGAGTTTAAGTGCAATATGACATAAAAGAGAACTTAGTTTAAAGGGATCATTGGATGCCCAAGTTCATATGATTCTTTAGGGTCTATATGAAAAGTCTATAATATACTTTGGCTAAAAATTCTCAACAGTAGTTTAAAAAAAACACCCTTTTACCATGTCAAAATCAGCTCTGCAAAAAAAAACAAAAAAAAAAAACAACTTTTTTATCAACCTTTTATTTCAAGGTCCCTTTAAATGCAAATGAGCTCTGTTCGCCCCGCCCTTTTCTGCCTGGTATGATGGGTCGTAATGTTTATTTAGCCGCATATAGTGGTAAAACTTGCCAACAAGCACATTATTAAGAAAGGCCATTTCCAAAGATGCATAAAAAACCTTTATACTCACTTCTGCTGTGGGTGAAGCTGCATCTGGAATGATTCACACGAGCATAGAGGCATATGTCGATCGGGATCAGCGCTTTCCTTTCGAAACTGAAAGTAACGTTAATCCTCTGCGTCTTCAGCGGCTCAGATGTCGGAAGTAAATGACTACTGCCATGTTCATTATTACATCCAAAAACAGAACACCTCAATTGCTTAATCTGAGACATTCTCTTCTTCTCCTGGACCTGAGTCGATCAGAGTCAGACTGTTTTAGCTCGGTGAGGGCGGGTCCAAGGTAAGGTGCTCATGTCAATCTACTATTGTGGGAGCAGCCTCTCTCGGTGTGCCGTCACAGCTGAGAATGACCTGATTTTGCCATTTTATTATTACTGATGAGAACATAGACAGTGGCAGCTTTAACAGGCTGCATTCAGCCGCAGCGCCTCTAGCATGCACACGTACAAGCTCAGAATTGATTCAGAATCAAAATTTTTTCTCCCACCCCTATTTAAAACGCATGATTTCAGACCGATAGACATGATAATCAAAACCAAACATTTGTTTTTGGGCAGAATATCTGAAGCAGGATCTGTAAAGGCACAGGTCAATTCTTGAAAAGGGGCATAGAGCAGCAGCTCATTTGCATTCAAAGAGACATGCATGAAAACAGTGTGTTTCTGCTTCCACTCAAAATAGGCATTTTCAAAATTATATAATAAATGATCTGTGAGGTATTTTGAGCTAAAAATTCAAAGACACATTCTGGGGACACCTAAGACTTATATTACATATTTACTTATTTACTCACAGATCAACTTCTTTCCCATATCCCTCATGTGTCTCATCCATGGAGCACTTTAGAATCTCTGGTGCCAAATATCCTGGTGTTCCACACAACTCTAAAAAAAATTAAAAAAAAGGAAATTGACAAAGACCAGTGTAAAATCACTCTACACTGTTCAATTAGAAAAATCTGTTTTGATTTGCTGCTGTGGAAGGACAGGATTGATTTTCCCACCTCTTAGTTTTTCATCAGGCCCCAGCTGGACTGAAAAGCCAAAGTCAGAAAGTTTGATGTGTCCCTGGTTGTCTAGCAGAACATTTTCAGGTTTGAGGTCACGATGTACAATATTTAGAGAATGCAAATACTGAACAGCCTCCAGAAGAGCACGCATCATACTCCTAAAAGCAAGAAGGGTTTTGCAGGAAATATTTAAGGTATAATTAAGGTATGAGAAGGACATTTTGCTACCAAAGAAACTTGAAGCAAGATCTAAGAATAAATTGAAAACTCACCTGGTTTCCTTTTCACTGAGAGTGACTTTTTCAGTCAAGTAATCAAATAGTTCTCCTCTTCTCATGCTGTACAAAAAGTTATATACACTACTGTTCAAACGTTATTTGGTCAAAAATACAGTAAAAATATTAAATATTACAAAAGGTTCAAACGATCCCTGATGCTTCAGAAGGAAACAATGCATTAAGAGCCAGGGGTGAAAAGTTTTTGAATTTGCAGATCAGGGTAAATTTAACTTATTTTGTCTTCTGGAAAACATGTAAGTATCTTCTGTAGCTTCTGAAGGCAGTACTAAATGAAAAAATATATATATTAAGGCAAAATAAGAAAACAAGTACACATCTTCATTCTGTTCAGGTTTACACCCCTGGCTCCTTCTGAAGCATCAGTGAGTGTTTGAACCTTGAGTAATAGTTGCATATGAGTCCCTCAGTTGTCCTCAGTGTGAAAAAATGGATCTCAAAATCATACAGTCAGTTGGAAAGGGTTCAAACAAACAAAACTGCTGAAAACCATAGAATCTGTGGGACCTGATTTTTTTTTTTTTTTTGAAGAACAGCAGGCATTTTAAGCATGAAAATCTATCACTAAAAAAAACAACATAGTATGAAGAATCATACTTTTGAACAGGGTAATTTTTATAAATTCAGCTATTATTTTCTCTTGTGAACTATATGTAAATGTCTTTATGCAAAATATCTTATTCAGGTCAGTACTAAAAAAATAACATGCATTTTGTATATTCTAGCATAATATTTTGCAGAATCTGCAAGGTGTATGTAAACTTTTGACTACAACTGTATTTGATATACAAATCTTTTGTAACATTTATTTGTTTTTACTGTCACTTTTGATCATTTTAATGCATCCTTGCTGAATGAAATTATTAATTTCATTAAAAAAAACCTTACTGACCCCAAACTTTTCAAAGATAGCGTATAATAATATAACAATATAATATATACTTACAGGTCAAACACCAAAAATATGAAGGTTGTTGACTCATAAGAATCAATAAGTGTGACTGAAAAAGGAGCACAGATTAAGTCAGTTACTACTTAGAAAGGTTTGAACTGATGTTCAAACATTAGCAATACAATTCAGACTCACTAATAGACGGGTGGCCCTTCACCACAGTGAGCACATGGATCTCCTTCAGTGTGGAGCTCTTCACCTCTTCTAACTGCTGTTCTGTCATTTTCTCTGCGGTGATCTCAATGATCTTCACCGCAAACTCCTGCCCCGTGTGTTTGTGTACACATCTCCGCACCACACTGCTCACACCTCTGCACATGGGGACAGTTCAGTTACAAAACATCTCAATAAATGACAAATCAAACACAATGAATAAAACAAATGCTCACCTGCCAATCACCTCTTTGGGATCATACTTCTGATAAAACTCTTTCGCGCCGACCCAGTCAGGCAGCTCATCTCCAAGAATGATATCGCGAGTCATACTGATAACCTGAACCAGACACATTTATTTACTTTGAGTTTAAAAGTGAAAAGAAAGTATGCATGCTTGCTTCTTGTGTATTGCCTAATCAATCAATCAGTCAGTCACGATTGTGCTATTATATTCAAAACCTCTAATGCACAATTTCCACTATATTGTACAGATCTTTAAAAGCTATTTTCTGGCCATTTAGGGTATGATATTACGTCTAAACCACTGCAGCTGTTTACCTGAGCCCCATAATTCTACATCAATGCTCCCTTTTAATTCAGCATGGTCAATGATAAGTAGTTAAGCACACTTTTCTTTTTTTTTTTGTAGTTTATTCCTTTGGGATTTTCCATCAAGATCTACTGTGACTAATAAAATATTTATTAAGCAATATTTTTATTATATACACTAGTCAAGGTTTTTTAGAAGTCTCTTCTGCTTACCAAGCCTGCATTTATTAGATCCAAAATGCAGTCAAATCAGTAATAATTTGCAATATTTTTACTATTTAAAATAACTGCTTTCTTTTTGAATGTATTTTAAAATGTAATTTATTCCTGTGATCAAAGCTAAATTTTCATCATCCTTACTTCAGTCTTCAGTGTCACATGATCCTTCAGAAATCATTGTAATATGCTCATTTGCTTTCAAGAAACATTTATTATTATTATTATTATTATTATTGTTATTGTTAACAACAACAGTACTTTTTCTTTAGGATTCTTTGATGAATAGAAAGATCCAAAGATCAGCATTTATCTGAAATAAAAAGCTTTTGTAAAATATTTTAGTATTTAGCAAGGGTGATTTCAATTGATCAAAAGTGATGCTAAAGACATGTATAATGTTACAAAAAAAATAATTCAGATAAATGCTGTTCTTCAAAACGTTATATTCATCAAAGAAACCTGAAAGAATTCTACTCAGCTGTTCACATATTAATAATAATAAGTGTTTTTTAAGCAGCAAATCAGAATTAATAGAATGATTTCTGAAGGATCATGTGGCTGCAGTAATGATGCCAAAAATGCAGCTTTAAAATCACAGGAATAAATTACATTTTGAAATATATTCAAATGAAAAACAGTTACTTTAAATAGTAAAAATATTTTAAAATTTTACTGTGTTTACTGTTTTTCTGTGTACTTCGGATCAAATATATGCAGGCTTGGTGAGCAGAGGAGACTAATTTTAAGAATAAATTTTGACTGGGTATGTATAGAAGTAAAATGACTTATAAATATATAATGTTACAGGTTTTTTTTACAAAAACACAAGTAAAAAAAATAATAAAATTTAGTTTCACAAAAATATTGAAGTTAACAATATTGTGCACGCCTTGTTGGAATCTCTACTGTCTATATTTTGTGACATTCGAGCAAAATCGACATGCTGTAAACTGCACGTACACAATAAGGACATGTGGTCTACGTGCATTTGTGGTGGGGGGTTGTGTATGTTTGTTGTGACAGGAGGGTTCAGGTACTGATACAATTTGCAATATTTTCTATTCAGAGAGGTCGTAATTTATTACGGCATGATATTTTACATGTTCGTAATAAATGTTGTAAGCTAGTTGCTATAACGGGCATATTCTTAAGTTAACTGACATAAGCTTCTTTAGGTGCCATTTGTTTACATTACAACTTTAAAAACATGGTGGCTAACTTACAGTGGACAAAATGTGTACCCCTCTCAAAATACATTATTATTATTATTATTATTAAAACGTAAATATTTTGAATTCAATTTTTGTTCTGCAAAAAGAAACCGTTAATTTTAATTATTTGTTTTATTTAATAATCCATGCATTAAAAGGTTAAGCGACACGCTTGCATACTAATGAGCGTAATGCCAACATTACATCACATGAAATAAAAGCACACAGTAGCAATAACCGAAAACAAACAGTCTAACTGTTCTTAGAAATGAGTTGTTCCGACCAATGACCTCGTATGCTGTCTTGTCCCAACCCAGAAAAGGCGAAAGTGTACTCACAACCACTTCCACAAAATCAGCCAAAGTGCACAGTCATCTGACGCCTCAGTGTTTTCAACTGTCCGGCTGAAAACATAAATGTGAAGCTACTGACAATACTGCCATATCCCTGTTGAAAACTTTTATAGAGCTCCTGGGGACTGTCAACACTACCCTCAACGATTCGCACTTCTCTGCTTTGTAAAGGACAGCTGCTATACTGTCTTTATTCATCACTGCCACCTATAGGATGGAGCGGTACCGGCACAACATATTTCTTGAGGTAATGTTTTTTTTTCTGGTTTTACCAAATTAATAGTTTACCGAAAAACACACTGCTGTCATTAATTACTCAACCATATGTCGTTCAAAACCTTCGTTCATCCTCAGAACATAAATTAAAATATTTTTTTATAAAATCTGAGAGCTATCTGACCCTGAATAGACAGCCCTGTTGAAAAAAACAGCATATGCTGGTTAGGTATGTTTTGGTGCTGGGTGCTGGTTTTAGCTGGTTTATGCTGGTCCTTTGCTGGTTTATGCTGGTCCTTTGCTGGTTTATGCTGGTCCTTAGCTGGTTTATGCTGGTCCTTTGCTGGTTTATGCTGGTTTATGCTGGTCCTTTGCTGGTTTATGCTGGTCCTTAGCTGGTTTATGCTGGTCCTTTGCTGGTTTATGCTGGTCCTTTGCAGGTTTATGCTGGTCCTTTGCTGGTCCTTTGCTGGTTTATGCTGGTCATTTGCTGGTCCTTTGCTGGTTTATGCTGGTCCTTTGCAGGTTTATGCTGGTCCTTTGCAGGTTTATGCTGGTCCTTTGCTGGTCCTTTGCTGGTTTATGCTGGTCCTTTGCTGGTTTATGCTGGTCATTTGCTGGTCCTTTGCAGGTTTATGCTGGTCATTTGCTGGTCCTTTGCTGGTTTATGCTGGTCCTTTGCTGGTTTATGCTGGTCCTTTGCTGGTCCTTTGCTGGTCCTTTGCTGGTTTATGCTGGTCATTTGCTGGTCCTTTGCTGGTTTATGCTGGTCCTTTGCAGGTTTATGCTGGTCATTTGCTGGTCCTTAGCTGGTTTATGCTGGTCCTTTGCTGGTTTATGCTGGTTTATGCTGGTCCTTTGCTGGTTTATGCTGGTCCTTAGCTGGTTTATGCTGGTCCTTTGCTGGTTTATGCTGGTCCTTTGCAGGTTTATGCTGGTCCTTTGCTGGTTTATGCTGGTCCTTTGCTGGTCCTTTGCTGGTTTATGCTGGTCATTTGCTGGTCCTTTGCTGGTTTATGCTGGTCCTTTGCAGGTTTATGCTGGTCCTTTGCAGGTTTATGCTGGTCCTTTGCTGGTTTATGCTGGTCCTTTGCTGGTTTATGCTGGTCATTTGCTGGTCCTTTGCTGGTTTATGCTGGTCCTTTGCAGGTTTATGCTGGTCATTTGCTGGTCCTTTGCTGGTTTATGCTGGTCCTTTGCTGGTTTATGCTGGTCCTTTGCTGGTCCTTTGCTGGTCCTTTGCTGGTTTATGCTGGTCATTTGCTGGTCCTTTGCTGGTTTATGCTGGTCCTTTGCTGGTTTATGCTGGTCCTTTGCTGGTCCTTTGCAGGTTTATGCTGGTCCTTTGCTGGTCCTTTGCTGGTTTATGCTGGTCCTTTGCTGGTTTATGCTGGTCCTTTGCTGGTCCTTTGCTGGTCCTTTGCTGGTTTATGCTGGTCATTTGCTGGTCCTTTGCTGGTTTATGCTGGTCCTTTGCAGGTTTATGCTGGTCATTTGCTGGTCCTTTGCTGGTTTATGCTGGTCCTTTGCTGGTTTATGCTGGTCCTTTGCAGGTTTATGCTGGTCCTTTGCTGGTTTATGCTGGTCATTTGCTGGTCCTTTGCTGGTTTATGCTGGTCCTTTGCTGGTTTATGCTGGTACTTAACTGGTTTATGCTGGTCCTTTGCTGGTTTATGTTGGTTTTTTGGTGGTTTATGCTGGTCTTTTGGTGGTTTATGCTGGTCCTTTAGTGGTTTATGCTGGTACTTAGCTGGTTTATGCTGGTCCTTTGCTGGTTTATGCTGGTCCTTTGCTGGTTTATGTTGGTCCTTTGGTGGTTTATGCTGGTACTTAGCTGGTTTATGCTGGTCCTTTGCTGGTTTATGTTGGTCCTTTGGTGGTTTATGCTGGTACTTAGCTGGTTTATGCTGGTCCTTTGCTGGTTTATGCTGGTACTTAGCTGGTTTATGCTGGTCCTTTGCTGGTTTATGCTGGTACTTAGCTGGTTTATGCTGGTCCTTTGCTGGTTTATGCTGGTCCTTTGGTGGTTTATGCTGGTACTTAGCTGGTTTATGCTGGTCCTTTGCTGGTTTATGCTGGTACTTAGCTGGTTTATGCTGGTCCTTTGCTGGTTTATGTTGGTCCTTTGGTGGTTTATGCTGGTACTTAGCTGGTTTATGCTGGTCCTTTGCTGGTTTATGCTGGTACTTAGCTGGTTTATGCTGGTCCTTTGCTGGTTTATGTTGGTCCTTTGGTGGTTTATGCTGGTACTTAGCTGGTTTATGCTGGTCCTTTGCTGGTTTATGCTGGTCCTTTGCTGGTTTATGCTGGTCCTTAGCTGGTTTATGCTGGTCCTTTGCTGGTTTATGCTGGTCCTTTGCAGGTTTATGCTGGTCCTTTGCTGGTTTATGCTGGTCATTTGCTGGTCCTTTGCTGGTTTATGCTGGTCCTTTGCTGGTCCTTTGCTGGTTATTTGCTGGTCCTTTGCTGGTTTATGCTGGTCCTTTGCAGGTTTATGCTGGTCCTTTGCTGGTTTATGCTGGTCCTTTGCTGGTTTATGCTGGTCATTTGCTGGTCCTTTGCTGGTTTATGCTGGTCCTTTGCTGGTTTATGCTGGTACTTAACTGGTTTATGCTGGTCCTTTGCTGGTTTATGTTGGTCTTTTGGTGGTTTATGCTGGTCTTTTGGTGGTTTATGCTGGTCCTTTAGTGGTTTATGCTGGTACTTAGCTGGTTTATGCTGGTCCTTTGCTGGTTTATGCTGGTCCTTTGCTGGTTTATGTTGGTCCTTTGGTGGTTTATGCTGGTACTTAGCTGGTTTATGCTGGTCCTTTGCTGGTTTATGCTGGTCCTTTGCTGGTTTATGTTGGTCCTTTGGTGGTTTATGCTGGTACTTAGCTGGTTTATGCTGGTCCTTTGCTGGTTTATGCTGGTCCTTTGCTGGTTTATGCTGGTCCTTTGCTGGTTTACGCTGGTCCTTTGCTGGTTTACGCTGGTCCTTTGCTGGTTTATGCTGGTCCTTTGGTGGTTTATGCTGGTACTTAGCTGGTTTATGCTGGTCCTTTGCTGGTTTATGCTGGTCCTTTGCTGGTTTACGCTGGTCCTTTGCTGGTTTACGCTGGTCCTTTGCTGGTTTATGCTGGTCCTTTGCTGGTTTATGTTGGTCCTTTGCTGGTCCTTTGCTGGTTTATGCTGGTCCTTAGCTGGTTTATGCTGGTCATTTGCTGGTCCTTTGCTGGTTTATGCTGGTCCTTTGCAGGTTTATGCTGGTCCTTTGCTGGTTTATGCTGGTACTTAACTGGTTTATGCTGGTCCTTTGCTGGTTTATGTTGGTCTTTTGGTGGTTTATGCTGGTCCTTTGGTGGTTTATGCTGGTACTTAACTGGTTTATGCTGGTCCTTTGCTGGTTTATGTTGGTCTTTTGGTGGTTTATGTTGGTCCTTTGGTGGTTTATGCTGGTACTTAGCAGGTTTATGCTGGTCCTTTGCTGGTTTATGCTGGTCCTTTGCTGGTTTATGTTGGTCCTTTGGTGGTTTATGCTGGTACTTAGCTGGTTTATGCTGGTCCTTTGCTGGTTTATGTTGGTCCTTTGGTGGTTTATGCTGGTACTTAGCTGGTTTATGCTGGTCCTTTGCTGGTTTATGCTGGTCCTTTGCTGATTTATGCTGGTCCTTTGCTGGTTTATGTTGGTCCTTTGGTGGTTTATGCTGGTACTTAGCAGGTTTATGCTGGTCCTTTGCTGGTTTATGCTGGTCCTTTGCTGGTTTATGTTGGTCCTTTGGTGGTTTATGCTGGTACTTAGCTGGTTTATGCTGGTCCTTTGCTGGTTTATGTTGGTCCTTTGGTGGTTTATGCTGGTACTTAGCTGGTTTATGCTGGTCCTTTGCTGGTTTATGCTGGTCCTTTGCTGGTTTATGCTGGTCCTTAGCTGGTTTATGCTGGTCCTTTGCTGGTTTATGCTGGTCCTTTGCAGGTTTATGCTGGTCCTTTGCTGGTTTATGCTGGTCATTTGCTGGTCCTTTGCTGGTTTATGCTGGTCCTTTGCTGGTCCTTTGCTGGTTATTTGCTGGTCCTTTGCTGGTTTATGCTGGTCCTTTGCAGGTTTATGCTGGTCCTTTGCTGGTTTATGCTGGTCCTTTGCTGGTTTATGCTGGTCATTTGCTGGTCCTTTGCTGGTTTATGCTGGTCCTTTGCTGGTTTATGCTGGTACTTAACTGGTTTATGCTGGTCCTTTGCTGGTTTATGTTGGTCTTTTGGTGGTTTATGCTGGTCTTTTGGTGGTTTATGCTGGTCCTTTAGTGGTTTATGCTGGTACTTAGCTGGTTTATGCTGGTCCTTTGCTGGTTTATGCTGGTCCTTTGCTGGTTTATGTTGGTCCTTTGGTGGTTTATGCTGGTACTTAGCTGGTTTATGCTGGTCCTTTGCTGGTTTATGCTGGTCCTTTGCTGGTTTATGTTGGTCCTTTGGTGGTTTATGCTGGTACTTAGCTGGTTTATGCTGGTCCTTTGCTGGTTTATGCTGGTCCTTTGCTGGTTTATGCTGGTCCTTTGCTGGTTTACGCTGGTCCTTTGCTGGTTTACGCTGGTCCTTTGCTGGTTTATGCTGGTCCTTTGGTGGTTTATGCTGGTACTTAGCTGGTTTATGCTGGTCCTTTGCTGGTTTATGCTGGTCCTTTGCTGGTTTATGCTGGTCCTTTGCTGGTTTACGCTGGTCCTTTGCTGGTTTACGCTGGTCCTTTGCTGGTTTATGCTGGTCCTTTGCTGGTTTATGTTGGTCCTTTGCTGGTCCTTTGCTGGTTTATGCTGGTCCTTAGCTGGTTTATGCTGGTCATTTGCTGGTCCTTTGCTGGTTTATGCTGGTCCTTTGCAGGTTTATGCTGGTCCTTTGCTGGTTTATGCTGGTACTTAACTGGTTTATGCTGGTCCTTTGCTGGTTTATGTTGGTCTTTTGGTGGTTTATGCTGGTCCTTTGGTGGTTTATGCTGGTACTTAGCTGGTTTATGCTGGTCCTTTGCTGGTTTATGCTGGTCCTTTGCTGGTTTATGTTGGTCCTTTGGTGGTTTATGCTGGTACTTAGCTGGTTTATGCTGGTCCTTTGCTGGTTTATGTTGGTCCTTTGGTGGTTTATGCTGGTCCTTTAGTGGTTTATGCTGGTACTTAGCTGGTTTATGCTGGTCCTTTGCTGGTTTATGCTGGTCCTTTGCTGGTTTATGTTGGTCCTTTGGTGGTTTATGCTGGTACTTAGCTGGTTTATGCTGGTCCTTTGCTGGTTTATGTTGGTCCTTTGGTGGTTTATGCTGGTACTTAGCTGGTTTATGCTGGTCCTTTGCTGGTTTATGCTGGTACTTAGCTGGTTTATGCTGGTCCTTTGCTGGTTTATGTTGGTCCTTTGGTGGTTTATGCTGGTACTTAGCTGGTTTATGCTGGTCCTTTGCTGGTTTATGCTGGTACTTAGCTGGTTTATGCTGGTCCTTTGCTGGTTTATGTTGGTCCTTTGGTGGTTTATGCTGGTACTTAGCTGGTTTATGCTGGTCCTTTGCTGGTTTATGCTGGTCCTTTGCTGGTTTATGCTGGTCCTTAGCTGGTTTATGCTGGTCCTTTGCTGGTTTATGCTGGTCCTTTGCAGGTTTATGCTGGTCCTTTGCTGGTTTATGCTGGTCATTTGCTGGTCCTTTGCTGGTTTATGCTGGTCCTTTGCTGGTCCTTTGCTGGTTATTTGCTGGTCCTTTGCTGGTTTATGCTGGTCCTTTGCAGGTTTATGCTGGTCCTTTGCTGGTTTATGCTGGTCCTTTGCTGGTTTATGCTGGTCATTTGCTGGTCCTTTGCTGGTTTATGCTGGTCCTTTGCTGGTTTATGCTGGTACTTAACTGGTTTATGCTGGTCCTTTGCTGGTTTATGTTGGTCTTTTGGTGGTTTATGCTGGTCTTTTGGTGGTTTATGCTGGTCCTTTAGTGGTTTATGCTGGTACTTAGCTGGTTTATGCTGGTCCTTTGCTGGTTTATGCTGGTCCTTTGCTGGTTTATGTTGGTCCTTTGGTGGTTTATGCTGGTACTTAGCTGGTTTATGCTGGTCCTTTGCTGGTTTATGCTGGTCCTTTGCTGGTTTATGTTGGTCCTTTGGTGGTTTATGCTGGTACTTAGCTGGTTTATGCTGGTCCTTTGCTGGTTTATGCTGGTCCTTTGCTGGTTTACGCTGGTCCTTTGCTGGTTTACGCTGGTCCTTTGCTGGTTTACGCTGGTCCTTTGCTGGTTTATGCTGGTCCTTTGGTGGTTTATGCTGGTACTTAGCTGGTTTATGCTGGTCCTTTGCTGGTTTATGCTGGTCCTTTGCTGGTTTACGCTGGTCCTTTGCTGGTTTACGCTGGTCCTTTGCTGGTTTATGCTGGTCCTTTGCTGGTTTATGTTGGTCCTTTGCTGGTCCTTTGCTGGTTTATGCTGGTCCTTAGCTGGTTTATGCTGGTCATTTGCTGGTCCTTTGCTGGTTTATGCTGGTCCTTTGCAGGTTTATGCTGGTCCTTTGCTGGTTTATGCTGGTACTTAACTGGTTTATGCTGGTCCTTTGCTGGTTTATGTTGGTCTTTTGGTGGTTTATGCTGGTCCTTTGGTGGTTTATGCTGGTACTTAACTGGTTTATGCTGGTCCTTTGCTGGTTTATGTTGGTCTTTTGGTGGTTTATGTTGGTCCTTTGGTGGTTTATGCTGGTACTTAGCAGGTTTATGCTGGTCCTTTGCTGGTTTATGCTGGTCCTTTGCTGGTTTATGTTGGTCCTTTGGTGGTTTATGCTGGTACTTAGCTGGTTTATGCTGGTCCTTTGCTGGTTTATGTTGGTCCTTTGGTGGTTTATGCTGGTACTTAGCTGGTTTATGCTGGTCCTTTGCTGGTTTATGCTGGTCCTTTGCTGATTTATGCTGGTCCTTTGCTGGTTTATGTTGGTCCTTTGGTGGTTTATGCTGGTACTTAGCAGGTTTATGCTGGTCCTTTGCTGGTTTATGCTGGTACTTAGCAGGTTTATGCTGGTCCTTTGCTGGTTTATGCTGGTCCTTTGCTGGTTTATGTTGGTCCTTTGGTGGTTTATGCTGGTACTTAGCTGGTTTATGCTGGTCCTTTGCTGGTTTATGTTGGTCCTTTGGTGGTTTATGCTGGTACTTAGCTGGTTTATGCTGGTCCTTTGCTGGTTTATGCTGGTCCTTTGCTGGTTTATGCTGGTCCTTAGCTGGTTTATGCTGGTCCTTTGCTGGTTTATGCTGGTCCTTTGCAGGTTTATGCTGGTCCTTTGCTGGTTTATGCTGGTCATTTGCTGGTCCTTTGCTGGTTTATGCTGGTCCTTTGCTGGTCCTTTGCTGGTTATTTGCTGGTCCTTTGCTGGTTTATGCTGGTCCTTTGCAGGTTTATGCTGGTCCTTTGCTGGTTTATGCTGGTCCTTTGCTGGTTTATGCTGGTCATTTGCTGGTCCTTTGCTGGTTTATGCTGGTCCTTTGCTGGTTTATGCTGGTACTTAACTGGTTTATGCTGGTCCTTTGCTGGTTTATGTTGGTCTTTTGGTGGTTTATGCTGGTCTTTTGGTGGTTTATGCTGGTCCTTTAGTGGTTTATGCTGGTACTTAGCTGGTTTATGCTGGTCCTTTGCTGGTTTATGCTGGTCCTTTGCTGGTTTATGTTGGTCCTTTGGTGGTTTATGCTGGTACTTAGCTGGTTTATGCTGGTCCTTTGCTGGTTTATGCTGGTCCTTTGCTGGTTTATGTTGGTCCTTTGGTGGTTTATGCTGGTACTTAGCTGGTTTATGCTGGTCCTTTGCTGGTTTATGCTGGTCCTTTGCTGGTTTATGCTGGTCCTTTGCTGGTTTACGCTGGTCCTTTGCTGGTTTACGCTGGTCCTTTGCTGGTTTATGCTGGTCCTTTGGTGGTTTATGCTGGTACTTAGCTGGTTTATGCTGGTCCTTTGCTGGTTTATGCTGGTCCTTTGCTGGTTTATGCTGGTCCTTTGCTGGTTTACGCTGGTCCTTTGCTGGTTTACGCTGGTCCTTTGCTGGTTTATGCTGGTCCTTTGCTGGTTTATGTTGGTCCTTTGCTGGTCCTTTGCTGGTTTATGCTGGTCCTTAGCTGGTTTATGCTGGTCATTTGCTGGTCCTTTGCTGGTTTATGCTGGTCCTTTGCAGGTTTATGCTGGTCCTTTGCTGGTTTATGCTGGTACTTAACTGGTTTATGCTGGTCCTTTGCTGGTTTATGTTGGTCTTTTGGTGGTTTATGCTGGTCCTTTGGTGGTTTATGCTGGTACTTAGCTGGTTTATGCTGGTCCTTTGCTGGTTTATGCTGGTCCTTTGCTGGTTTATGTTGGTCCTTTGGTGGTTTATGCTGGTACTTAGCTGGTTTATGCTGGTCCTTTGCTGGTTTATGTTGGTCCTTTGGTGGTTTATGCTGGTACTTAGCTGGTTTATGCTGGTCCTTTGCTGGTTTATGCTGGTCCTTTGCTGGTTTATGCTGGTCCTTTGCTGGTTTATGTTGGTCCTTTGGTGGTTTATGCTGGTACTTAGCTGGTTTATGCTGGTCCTTTGCTGGTTTATGCTGGTCCTTTGCTGGTTTATGCTGGTACTTAGCTGGTTTATGCTGGTCCTTTGCTGGTTTATGCTGGTCCTTTGCTGGTTTATGCTGGTCCTTTGCTGGTTTATGCTGGTCCTTTGCTGGTTTATGCTGGTCCTTTGCTGGTCCTTTGCTGGTTTATGCTGGTCCTTAGCTGGTTTATGCTGGTCATTTGCTGGTCCTTTGCTGGTTTATGCTGGGAAATATATTAATAAAATAATCAATAAATTAAATATGAACTATTTAAATTTAATAATAAGCAGTAATATATAAATAGGGCCAATCAAAGTGCTAAATCCATTTTCTGATGGGATGGACAGGTTGAATCCTTGTTTCTAAGGGTGTGCTTTCCATTCTCTCATTGGTTGTTCTGTCACTATGCTGACATGACCGTTGTTTCCATGGGCACCAAACTTACTTCAATGAGCTTGAAACAGCCTACATAATATTGTCTCTTTATAGTTTGCCAATAAAAACATTTGATTATATATTTATTTTTTAATTATGATTTACAATTCAGTTTGAATTTCCAAATTGCAGCTTCAAAGGGCTCTAAACGATCACAGCCGAGGAAAGAAGGGTCTTATCTAGCAAACAGATTGGTTATTTTTTTTAATTACAATTTATATACTTTTTAACCTTAAATGATCATCTTGTCTAGCTCTACTCTGTGTAGAGATTAAAAAGTATATAAATTGTAAATGTTTTTAGAAAATGCCCAATTGTTTCGCTAAATAAGACCCTTCTTCCTCGGCTGGGATCATTAAGAGCCCTTTGAAGCTGAATTTAAACTGCATTTTGTAAGTTCAAATTCGGGGGCACCATAGAAGTCCATTACATGTAAAGAATTCCTAAAAGGTTTTTTCTCAAAAAACATGAAAAAAGAAAGACATGAATATCTTGGATGACAAGGGGGTGAGTACATTATCTGAAATTTTTGTTCTGAAAGTGAGTTTAAGTAAGGATTATGTTCCATAAAGATATTTTGTAAATTTCATACCATCAATATATCAAAAGTTAATTTTTGATTAGCAATATGCATTGCTAAGAACTTCATTTGGACAAATTTAAAGGCAATTTTCTCAATATTTAGATTTTTTTGCACCCTCAGATTCCAGATGTTCAAATAGTTGTATCTCAGCCAAATGTTGTCTTATCCTAACAAACCATACATCAATGGAAAGCTTAATTTTAAAAAAAGTTCCTTATGACTGGTTTTGTGGACCAGAGTCACATTTGTTTATTTGCCACTTATTACCTCTACAAATGCAACACATAAGCTAAATATATACCACAAAAATGTGTATTTACACATACACACATAAATTATGAACACCGAAACTGACAACACAACAATACTGACAACAATTAATGCATTCACGCAGAAGCAGCATCTGAAACCACATATTTTAGTATGGCTTTTGCAACATGTCAAAGGTTGCATAATGTGAAGCCCACATTTTCACACATTCCCTTCAGAAACTGCGAAAGGAAGTTAGAATGTCTGCAAAAGCAACACAGATGCTGCATCTCAGTTGTGAAGATGCTCACACATCTGCTTTGTTGAAGCAACATGGGAGAAAGGAATAAGGAGGATTTCAATGGAGGAAATAGTAGATATTAGGCTGTAAGACCAGTATTGCTTAACACCAGTCATAATTGCATCCTCCTACATATCTAATAAAGCAAATCCACTTTATGATGAAAGCAACCATGGAGGTAATTACACCGGAAGTCACCGTTTTGTCTCATTTCTATGACGGAAGTGGGCGTGAATAACAGCCACATTCAGCAGCATCACAGCACAGTAGACGTCTGTAATTAATCACTGCAACCTATTCATTTCGGATTTAAATACATGCACATCAGCTTTATTTCATCTTTATCTCAGCGAGATACAAGTAAGTGCGTTTGTATCGGCGTGCCGCCGCTTTGCGTGCTCGTGCACAGAGTGTTTGTTGTGGTAAAATTGCAGCGATCAAACGTGCTGCGGCAAGGATGCAAGAAAGATGTTTTGACCACAGCAGACATCGAAGAGCGTGCTTGCGCTGTCTAAAACAACATGGAGGAACAAAATACAGTAAAAAAAGTGGCGTCCTGCTCTGTCCATCAAAGCGAGCACAGCACGTGAAGCATGCAATGCATTTATTCTGAATGGGTTTTGTCGCTCTCGCTGGCCTGTCATCTCAAATGCATTAAAGACAGTCCTAGTGTTTGTCATATTATGCATGCAGATGTGTAATACAGCTGCAAACCATAGGTAAACCAACACACGTTCAGATAAAATGTGTAAAATAAGTGTAGTGTGCCTACGAAGTATTTGTGATCGATGTATCTAACAGAATACATTTTATGTGTTTTATAAGTATTTCTCTATATATTTCCAGCTGTTAAGAGCCCTTGGAAATATGAGCCAAACGTCAGAGCCTTCAGCCGATGCTGCTGTGACTGAAGGTTTGGACTTTTTTATTGCACTGGAAACAAATCAAAACCCCATAGTTACTGTCTTATTTGCTGTAAATCCATAATAAATTCACATGACATCTCATCCAAACCAAAAATTATTCAGACACCAGATATAATGTTTACTGCTGGGTGCCGAACACTGTAGTTCATTTATGTAAGTGAGGACAGCAAAATAAACTGTGATAAATATTTGGGACCAAAAATTATTCAGACATTTTGAAATTTGATCATTCTTTGCTTAAGTGTTTTTCTTTAATTGCTAATGTGACTTTTTGACACCACAGACTGAACAAAATTAAGCATTGCTTGGTAATTGGTCAACAAATTATTGATAGTTGTGTAAATATTGTCATTATAACAGCTGTCTGAATTTTTGGATTATTGTAAACCATTACGTACCTTTCTATCAAAGTTATCTGATATTATCAAGATGAATTTGTTCTGACAGTTTAACTCTTCAGTTTTTGTCATTTTATTACTATTTTCTAAACTGCATCGAATAAACTGTGATAGTGTAAGAAATGTTGAAGGTGTCAGAAGTGTTCGTAATCATTTTGTTTAAAGGGATAGTACACCGTTATTAGTGCTGGGAGATTACTTGCAAATTGTAGTTCATTATGTAATCTGATAGATTATAGATTAGTTTTATTACTTTTTGATTGCTTTTGATCTCCTTCATTACATATATTTGAATGGGGCTATTTTGTACCAAACTATGATATATATATTGAGAAAAAAAAAAAAAAAAAAAAATATATATATATATATATATATATATATATATATATATATAATTGTTTATTATTAACAACATTAACCCCCGGTTTTTTTATTTTTTACTTTTTAAAATAACTGCTTTCTATAAATTTTAGGATTTGCTGCTCAAAAAACATTTATTATTAGTATTATGTTAAAAACAGCTGAGTAGAATTATTTAGGTTTGTTTAATGAATAGAAAGTTCAGAAGAACAGCATTTATCTGAAATAAATCTTTTTTTAGTCTTTTGTAACATTATACATGTCTTTATTGTCACTTTTGATCAATTTAAAGCATCCTTCCTAAATGAAAGTATTAATTTCTATAATTTATTATCCCACTGATTATCCTTCAGATGTTTCTACAACTTGATTGGAGTCTGTCTGTGGTAAATTCAGTTGATTGGACATGATTTGGAAAGGCACACACCTGTCTATATAAGGTCCCACAGTTAACAGTGCATCTCAGAGCACAAACCAAGCCATGGAGGCCAAGGAATTGTCTGTAGACCTCAGAGTACAGAAAAAATTCTGCAACATTGAAGGTCCCATCCGTAAATGGAATAAGTTTGAAACCACCAGGATTCTTCCTAGAGCGATCAGGTGAGAGGGGCCTCAGTCAATGAGGTGATCAAGAACCCGGTGGTCTTTCTGAAAGAGCTCCAGCGTTTCTCTGTGGAGAGAGGAGAACCTTCCAGAAGAACAAATCTCTGCAGCACTCCACCAATTAGGCCTGTATTATACAAGCTTTTGAATGGTATAGTGTATAATGTTACTAAAAAAATTTTGTTTCAGATAAATGCTGATATTTGAATCTTTCTGTGTGCATCAAAGAAAAACTGAAAAACTGCTCAAATATTTTAAATATTTATAATAATAAAAAATGTTTCTTAAACAGCAAATCAGCATATTAAAATGATTTCTGAAGGATCATGTGACAGTGAAGACTGGAGTAAAAATGCTGAAAATTTAGCTTTGATCACAGGAATAAATTAGAAATAATAAATTTTAAAATAGTAAAAATATTTCACAATATTACTGCTTTTGCTGTACTTTAGATCAAATAAATGCAGGCTTGGTGAGCAGAAGAGACTTCTTTAAAAAAAAAAACATTTAAAAACTTTTGACTGGTAGTGTGTGATTCTTTTAAATTATGGAAATATGAACTTTTAAATCACAGAGAGACTATTTAAATATTTTAGGTTAAAGTAATGTGTGATATATATGTAAGCATGTAATCCATACAAAAGTAATGTATATCTGATTATAAGATTTTTAAAATGTAATTTAATCTAATTGCAAGTAAAATTTCTGGAGTCTGCTTATGTAATCCAAATTACATGTAACTACCCATCACTGCCCATGTTTATTCACCCTCATGTTGTTTCAAACCTGTATGGCTTATTTTCTTCTGCAGAACACAAAATGAGTTGTTTTGAGGAATGACAGCCTTTCTTTTTTTTTCATTGTATGGAAAATATTAAATGAAAGTGAATGTGGTCAACATCTCATTTTGTGATTAAATAATGGCTGATGTTTTATTTTGAGTGAACTGTCCCTTTAATTTAGTGGTTGGTATCAAGTTACCACTGTCTTGTTGTAGAAATAACCACTGTAGTAACTGTGGTATTTTGACATAAACTGTGGTAAATGACTAAGGTCAACTTGTATGTTTATTTATGAATTTTCCCACAACCATTCATGTATCCAGCTCCAGTTTCTCAAACTGAAACCAAGCAATCAACAACAGGGAAAAAACAGAACAAAAAGAAAGTGGAAGAAGTGGTAGAGGAAGAAGAAGAGGAGTATGTTGTGGAAAAGGTCCTAGATCGGCGCGTGGTGAAGGGAAAAGTGGAGTATCTCCTCAAGTGGAAAGGCTTTTCTGAGTGAGTAGCTGCAGTTAGATGTCTTGATTTTGTGTGAATATCCTAGTGTGTTCATTTATTAATTGATTTATTTTCCTCAGTGAGGACAACACCTGGGAGCCAGAGGAAAACCTAGACTGTCCTGACCTCATAGCAGAATTCCTTCAGTCACAGAAGACAGCTGAGTCTGGAGGCAAGAGGCGGGCCGAGTCAGGCGGAGATGGAAAGGAGACCAAAAAGCGCAAGGATGAGGTAAGAGCCATGAAGTTGTGAGGATCTGAGATGTCTACATCATTCCATGTCTATAAGCTGGTCAGGAAGTGTCTTTAAAACATTAGAAAACCAAAAGAACTTGAATGGGCTAAACAGTGTCTTACATGCCATCTCTCTTAATATAGCCTGAGAAACTCAGAGGTTTTGCACGTGGTTTGGATCCTGAGAGGATTATTGGTGCTACAGACTCAAGTGGAGAACTCATGTTCCTCATGAAATGGTTTGTATGGAAATTGTTACCTGTAAGAACCAAACAAGTATTGGCTTAGAGGGACAGTTCCTGAGCAGCATTAGGAGAGACTGGGGGCAATTGTAACACTACATTTCTTCAAA
Organism: Garra rufa; assembly: GCF_049309525.1. Taxonomy (NCBI): domain Eukaryota; kingdom Metazoa; phylum Chordata; class Actinopteri; order Cypriniformes; family Cyprinidae; genus Garra; species Garra rufa. The sequence continues at coordinate 26,423,130 of NC_133382.1, read as the reverse complement.
CCGCATCTGTTTAGTATATGCTCCGTGTGAGGAAAAATACACTTTTTTTTTTTCTTTTGCTATATAAAGTTTTGATGCCTTTAAATTGAAATGTCTTTCAACTGGTTAACAGTGCACAAAAATAAAAAAATGTTAACATTTTAACTGGTAGCTACTATGCAACATTTGATCACTTCTCGGGTTGGGGGTAATTGTAACACTTAACATTTAAGATGTGTAAGAAATGCTATATATTCAAAAGTTTGGGATCAGTAAGATTTTTAATGCATTTCAAAGAAGTCTTTTCTGCTCATCAAAGCTGCGTTTATTGAAATAAAAATACAGACACATAGTGATGATACATTATTGCAGTTTAAAAATAGTGGTTTTCTATTTTAATATACTTTAAAATATAATTTATTCCTGTGAGTTGAATTTTCTGCATCATTACACAATTTTTGGAAGCTATGATACTTTTTTCAGGATTTTGAGTAAAATGTTAAAAAGAACAGAATTTATTTAAAATAGAAATCTTTTGTAACAATATACACTACCATCAGTACACTTTTTCTTTCTTTCTTTGAAAGAAATAATACTTCTATTCAGCAAGGATGTGTTAAATTGATAAAAAGTGATAGTAAAGACTTATTGTTAGAAAAGATTTCTGTTTTGAATAAATACCGTTCTTTTAACTTTTTATTCATCAAAGAATCCTGAAAAAAGTATCACAAGTTCTAAAAAAATACTAAGCAGCACAACTGTTTTCAACATTTATAATAGGTTAGCATATTATAAACGATTTCTGAAGGATTGTGTGACGCTGAAGACTGGAGTAATGGATGATGAAAATTCAGCTTTGCATTACAGAAATAAATTATATTTTAGAGTTTATTAAAATGGAAATCTGTTATTTTAAACTGCAATAATATGTATTTTTTCTGTATTTTTGATCAAATAAATGGAGCTTTAAGCATAAGGGACTTTAAAAAAACAAAAATCTTACTGATCCCAAACTTTTGAACGGCAGTGTATTTATTTAAATTTTTTTTAAATGAATAGTTTTATTCAGCAAGGATTCTTTAAAAGACAGTGAAAACATTTGTAATGTTACTAAAGATTGCTCTTTTAAAGAAATGCTCATTTTGGAAACATTAAACATTTTCGATATTGATGATAAATATTTCTTGAGCAGCAAATCCGCATATTAGAATGATTTCTGAAGAATCATGTGACACTGAAGGCTGGAGTAATAACTGCTGAAAATTAAGCTTTACCATCATGGGAATAAATTCCATGATAAAAGGAATAAATTATATGATGTTAAAAGTTTTTAAAAATAGAATAAAAATTAAAATACAAGACATGAAATTGAAAATGTTGATACATTTCTGATATATCCTATATATATCTTTATATATTTCACAATATTTATTTTGTACTATATTTTTTATTTAAATAAATGCTGCTTTTATGTCCATAAGAGACTTCTTTTAAAAATATTTTTAAAAAATAACAACCCCAGACTTTTGAATGGTAGTGTGTCTAGCTTTAGACAAGTTTTGGCAGATACTTTTATTTGTCACAAGCAAGCAAACAGTGTATTTAAGCTATATGTGGTTTATGCAGTATACAAGTTTATGCATTTCCTGCTACTTGCAATATTTTTGCTAGATTTATGTAAAATGTTTTTTACGTAAGTATTACAATTGCCCCCATTCACTGTTAAAGGAGTATTTCATCTAAAAATGAAAATTCTGTCATTTACTCTCCTTCATGTTCTATGTAACACAAAAGGAGATATAGTGTATTTTGTCCTCCTGCAGAAAAAGGAAAATCATACTGGCTTGGAATTACACGAGGATGAGTAAATGATGACAGAATATTCATTTTTAATGTGAACTATCCCTTTTAAGTGTGACCACCTAGGATTCCATTCATTTCCATTCATATGCATGTGAACGCGAGTGGAAATGCAAGCTTCATCATCCCGGATACCAAAGTTCAAGTTTGGTGAACTCCGACCTGCACATTCATACAGCAAAAAAGACCAAACATCACTGATTGATCTCATCTTAGCTCAATACTAAGAACATAAACTTGCTGTATGATCTGCAGCTTTTGAATTAAGTATTTATTAAGAACATGACATTTCTTGTTGCCAAACTTACCAAATAAATCGGGCATGCTTAAAATGCAGTCGTACTGTTATACCAAAAGATTGTTGGTATATTTTGAGTTGTGAGTTGAAGGAAAATGTAAATGTTACAATTGCCCTCGGTTTCCTCTACTGAGGAAATCCATCTCGGATGAGAAATAGCTGGTCGTTTGTTAATGTTGTCTTTTGTGTTTTTATACTTCAGGAAAAACTCTGATGAAGCTGATCTAGTACCGGCCAAAGAGGCGAATGTGAAGTGTCCGCAAGTGGTCATCTCCTTTTACGAGGAACGTCTCACCTGGCATTCATACCCCACTGAAGAGGAAGAGAAAAAGGATGACAAAAACTAAACAAACAAAAAAAAACTTGTAAGGGACAGTCAATCTCAGTCGTGGCCATTGATATGCTTATTTTGTTCTTTTAAAAAGGAAAAATGTCATCTACATAGGTTTCAGCATATTTTAGTTTGGGCACCGTTGCCATAGATGAAGCAAATAGACACTGCTGTGCTTGACAGGTGACTTTGCACATTTAATGTACTCTTCATGCATTGACGAAAACATTCAGATCATTAAACATTCACACGATTAAAATCATGCAACATTGAAGGAGAATCACAGAATCATGATACATGTGAAATAGTGTTCTTTACATGATAGAAATGTTGAACATTTCCTCCCTACCCTGTGTAGATTACAACGTTTAGTCTATCATACTGGGTCGGTTTCGTTTGATGCTGTAGCTGTCTCGAAAAACGTCCTGATGTATTCCTCAATTCTTAATTTTATGTATATATACTAATGTTAAAATATTACTGCCTTAACAGATTATTAAGAACATTACAATTTTATATATCTGTCAATGCAGGTGATCATTGAATGCATGACTGTATGCAGGCCCATGGAAAAAGAGGTTTAAGATATAGGCCTTATTTAACGTTCGGAACTGGCTTTGATACGATTGGTTTTATAAAGACATGCCAGCAGCTGTTACTCTTCAGTGTTTGTTTGCCCATGATGTGTCTGGTCTCAGCATAGGTGCTATTTGTGAGTCGGCTCCAATGGATATTAAGTCTTTCTTGACATGGTCTTGACATTTGTGTTTGTAAATATGTTTGCCATTTCCTAGCACATCGGGTATCACTGTGTACAGTCAGCTGAAGTTCGGTTTTTACTTTGATACACTTTGTCTTATTACCGTCACACAACGAAGTAGAAAAACTGTAACATTTGTTCTCCTGTAGACGTTTAACGTACGTTTTTACGTTCTGAGCTTTAACGATTGTATGCTAGTTTTGTTTAACCATGTTATTATTGCATATTATCAGAGCATTTGCCAATGAAACACCATTTTCAAAAAATAAAAATCTTTGTTGTATTTCTGTCAAAACTAGTCATACTTATTTAAGAACATTGGTCAATACTTTTCATTCTTGTAAATTACATTTTCTACATATACTAGGATTTTTTGTTGTTGTTGTTGTCAGCTGAACCCTTTTGACTTTTTTGAAGTACCCCCGATAAAGATTTTCAAAACTAAAGACCTGTTTACAGCAAGGATAATAACTATAAAGATAATGCTAAAGATACTCAATATTAAAGAATAGCAGAGTCACAGATCTTTAGATTTGCTTTCAGAACGATTTTTTCCAACTGATGAATGATAAAAACATTGACAGCCAATCAGAATCAATTCTGCAGTCATAAGCTAGAGAGTTTAAAGTGGCAGACCAGAGGGGTGTTCCATAAAACGAATTTACCAAATAAGCCAGGCTTATTTTAGTTAGTCTGACTTATTGTCATTTGATTTGGCTCAAAATAAACCAGACTAACTGAAATAAGCCTGACTTATTTGGTAAACTTGTTTTATGGAACACCCCCCAGCTCGCTCTTAACGATACATGGCTTGAAAGCAGCAGAGATTTCATTATGCCACAGTCGACCGCTTCAGCTTCTTCCTGTCCTGCGTATGTGAGGTAAAACAGCGCTGTTTATCATACTAGATGCATTTGAGTGTGTTGAAAGTTTTGTTATAATGCTACTTTGTGTGTTCATCACCTGTCTGATAAAATAAATAATATAGTAAAGTGTCTTAGGGGTTTCTATGTTTTCTACAAAATAAAACTGGAAAACCGATGGTGTGTGACGTCAATGGCAGGCGACGCAGGAGGAAACGGTCCGTGTCGCTAGACAAAATTGCTTATTTCTCTGGATTAAAACATTCTTCGAAACATTTCGATAATGTAAGTACACAAGTCAGCAAAATATATATCACGTTCTAGTGTTTTTTCGAATATTTTAATAAAAAAATCTTACATATTGTGCCTTTAAAGGTCCCATATTGTACACATTTCTGGAGGTTTATTTTAGCTGTTGATGTCCTTAAGAATATATATCTGCGGTATAAGTGCCAAAATCCATCTCAATATATTTTTACAGCTCCTTTTTTAGGAGCTCTGTCAAAAACAGGTCGATTTTGGCCCATCTAATTAATATTCATGAGTATCACTTCTGATTGGCCTGTTGTTTTCTGAGTGACGCACATCCAAGCCAACCACAAGTAACTACGGTCATGTATGCTGTAGTCTAGCCCCAGAGCCTAGCCTGCTGTGGCTTGGTGATGCTCAACAGGATATTTCAGAACGATCATTAATGTTTTTTCTTTTTCAAACACTGAATGCAGTAAGTTACGTAACTGTTGCTTTAGTAAAGCCCCTTTCACAATGCGCGCTGATTCCGGAAAATTACGGGAACGAGCGCTGTGTGAACAAAAGCCAGAACCAAATGCCATAAAGGCAGTGTTGTAGTGATGATGCACGTTACCCTGCGACTCTTCACGACGGAAAAAATACGTGCAAAGTGGAATGAAGCAGCGATCCGGGAGCTCCTCACTATCAGCGCTGAAAATCATAGTTTCAGTTTAGTGAAATGTACGCGTCGCATTACATCTCACATCCAAATGTCTTTACAGGTTGTGTGTAAAGCACACAGATTCCGGAAAGCAACTGTGAATGAACTAAATTAAACAATTCCGGAACAAATCATGGGACACATTATCTGTGTATTTTCCGGAATGGCTGTGTGAAAGAGGCTGAAGTTGACGTGCCACTGGTATTATATTAACGTTGTTCGGAAGCCTGTGCAATGACGTAGCTTTGACATCTATTGACTGAACAGGGTTTTCTCCACTTGTTTTCGTGTTGTTGTTGTTGTTGTTCAGCAATGGCATGGACGCGAAGTTGTCGAGGTTTGACAAAAGGAGGGTGGGACGCTGGTTGGTGCTGGGGGTGGTGACTGAAGGCGGTGACTGAGTAGATCGGACGTCATATTTTCACGGAAGTCACAGCGGCTTGTGAAAAGGAACGGCTACTTTATTCAGGCCATGGCTGGACTGGCCATCGGGCATACCGGGCATTTTCCCGGTGGGCCGATGGTGATTTTGTGGGCCGATGTTTTTTTTTTTTTTTTTTTTTTTTTAACGGTATAAACCAGGGCTATTCAATTGGCGGCCCGCCAATCATCTTCGTCCGGCCCGAGGGAGAAGAACGCGCAGGTGGCTTGAATTGTTTTTGCATTAATTAGTTTGTCCACTAGGCGGCATCAACAGACGGGAGATTTGACAAGCGCTTGTAAGGCTCCAGACTGTGACCAAATGGTCGCATTTTTTCTGCCGGTGCGACTAAATTTTGTGAGCGGTTGCACTGGCGCGGCCACTGAGTTACTCAACTCATAAGCGCTTTTATTTCTATTTCATATGAGAAACATAAAACGGCAAACAAAACGAAAGAGAAACCAAACGTTTATCAGCTCGGAGCGCAATGCAAACACACTTGTCCGAGCTCAGAACAGCCATTACTCGAGAACCAAAGTTAATTTCGTGACACTATTACTGCACAGTGCTTCGAGATCCAGTGAGAAGTGTTTGAATTCGCACAGAATGAATTAAGGTTGCTGCGAGATCCAGTCAGAATCATTCAGCTCAATTCTGCTCAGAATTCTGTTATAAACCACGCTGAGATAGGCTATGTCAGAAAACCAGTAGTAACGCCAACTTAATACAGTATTCATTTCAGGGTTTGTACAACCTTTTGAGAGAGAAATTCAAGCACTTTTCAATGATATTCAAGCATTTTGCACAAACATTTCTAGCACTTTAAAGCTCTTATAATCCGATTTGAATGTTATTTTGATGGCCAAAATATACTTTGTGGTAAACAAAGACTTGTGTAAAATTAAAAATACATCAAATCACAATTATAATCAGTGTATGGCAATCATAATTTATATAGTTTATGCATATACAATTTGTAGTTTATGTGAAGATTGTTTTAAAATCACCTAAATTAAAAGTTATATATTTCAGAGCCTATTAAAATGGTGAAAATATTGGCTTTCAATACTACTGTAATGTTGAATTGACATAATATGTAAAACTGAGAAAATTCATTTAATAGAGACACTAGTAGCAGTATTGATATCAATATTTTATTAATAATAGGTTACTTGGTAAAAAAAAGGTGCCATTAAACATATTTAAAATATACTTTGTTGTTTCTACCTTAATTTGGAGGTTCAGTGTGAAATTATGACAATATGTATATGTAAATATGCGATTAATCATGATTAATTACGGAAAAATGTGTGATTTAAAAAAAAAAAATTAATTGATTGACAGACAGCACTAATGTTAACCTTTTATAGATGTTGGTGTTGGTAATATTAGTTCATTTTAGTGAATATGCATTTCAATTTAATTGTATAGGCTCCCCCAGAAAGAGATCGGGACGGCCCCCACCCCCTTGGCCCCCTTCAAATTTTCAGTTCGATAATCCGGCCGTCAAATGAATCTAACTGAATAACCCTGGTATAAAATATTAAAAGGTGGTGGATTGGCCAATTGGTCATGATCGACTCTGGGCTGGACCAATTACAGCCGAGGAGGTCGGATGACCCCGCCCCCTTGCTTGGGCAACAATACCTAGTGGGCCGGTCTCTAGTCAAAATGCCCGGGCCGATTTTTTGTCCCAGTCAAGCCCTGATTCAGGCTGTGTGCAGTTTGCTGTGGACTGACTGTTTTGAAACTTATATGGTAGTTACATAACCCCTAGACCTCAGTTATCATGAAAAAAGCCAGGAAATTTCGATTTTGACAATATGGGACCTTTAACACATGCAGGTAAAAAAGTATTCATCAAAAGATTTCATCTTTGCTAGTGTTTTTTTTTTAGTTTTTATTTTAAAACAATTAGGGGTTCAAGTGCAGTGCTGTAACCCTATTGTTATTGTTAAAATGGCCAAGGATCAGCAATATCCACATAAAACTGATCAGGCAGACCAAACCGTAAGTCATAGAGACTTGAAACTTAGAGGGATGGTAGTACTCATACGGTCTAAAACGTTTATTCCAATTAGCCTGACGGGGGAATTACAGCGATCAAAAGTACGAAATCGCTCATAACATAACTGTTCGTCGCAGGTTCAAGTGTCGTTGGAGCCCTTGGCTCACGCCAGACAAAACTCACACCTCAGTGAAATTTTCAGGTATTTCAGATTTTTTTAAAAACCTACTTTTGCAAACTAGTCCTAGATTTTTCGCCTCATCAGAGCCAAACCACTGCATTAAGATTCTCTGGAGAGTGTCAATATTTATCAAAAAAGGTTGAACTTTCGACTCACAGTTGCAAAGAGACGCCAAAGTGTTCGAATTGTTGGCAGGCCCGATTTTTCAAAGCGATATATATAATGATTGTATATATAGCCTACACATGATATTCGTATCACACAATAGACCTCCTCATTCCGAATTACTTTACCTCTAGGACCACTGCTGTCGTTTGTTAAATGATTGGGAAAATGTAACAAAAAAGAAACTTTTGCAAACTAGGTTTTTCACTTGATCAGAACCAAACCAGTGCAGGAATGTTCTCCGTAGATTGAATGTCAATAATTATCACACACAAAGGGACATATCTCCAAAAAGTAAGTTTTTGAAGTTTGAGCACCTATTAGACCAGGTTAATAGAGGTTGATCGTAACAAAACTTGGTGGGCCTGTTTGACTGACAGTCTTAAAGGCCTGTGAGAAATTTGAAAGAAATCTGCCTCATCATCACAAAGGGACACCAAAATGTCTGAAAGGGGCAGGGCCACTTTTGCTAAAAAGGCTATAACTTCTAAGCGGAAAGAGATATCTTTGCAAACTCAGAGCACGTATATAAAAGCTGAATCTGAGGTCACGTGAAAAAAGTTGCAAAGTTTGGACACTTGGTGGCGCTATAAGCGAAAAAAAAAAAACATAAAATTGGTTATAAATATGCAATCGTTTGTCCTATCAACATGATAATCAGTACGCTCCGTCTTGGTCCACAGTGCCACAAGCTTCTATAAGAACATGTGCATATCTCAAAAAACAAAGTTTTAGAAGTTTGAGAACCCTGTTAGACAACTGAACAAAACGTTTGACTCATGACCTCTCAAAGGCCTGTGAGAAATTTAAAAGAAACTGACCACTGGGAGGCGATATCATATTTTTCAAGGGCATAAACGATTGTATATTGTGTGGTTTTTCACACATACACACAATATTAATATTGTATGATAGACCTCCTCATTACGAACAACTTTGCCTCTAGAACCATTGCTGTCAATCAAATTGTTTGTTAAATAATTGAGAAAATGTAAAAAACCTGCTTTTGTGAACTAGTCCTAGGTTTTCCATTCATTCTGGAAAAAAACACTGCAGTCCAGTTCTCTGGACTCTCTTTAATTTACCCTTTGGGAAGCTATAACGGGGTCGTTTAGAAAAGGGGTCTGTTCAAATATACCCAAAAGCCTATAAAACCTACACCAAAACTCAAAACTTCACGAAACCTGCTAAGCACATGCCACAGGCTATTCTAAACAAGCATGCAAAGTTTTAGGGAGATCGGAGCAGAACTGGCGCTGACAGTCAAAAACATCATATTTCTATTCATTACCTGGATTGGACATAAATGCTTTTTATCATTGATTTAGGTGGTTACAGGCTTTCTAAATAATTTCTGTCATGTTCATGTGCTTAAATGCCTTAAAGTGCTTGAACCCAGGTAATTGCTGCTTGCAGCTATATTTTAATTTTGCATTTTTATTACACTACTAACTACCATTTAAAAGTTTGGGGTCAGCAAGATTTTTTTTAAAAAAGAAATTAATATTTTAATTCAGCAAGTATGTCACCTTTGTGACTGGCTCTCACAAAGGTATTTAGAATATTACAAAGGATTTGTTTTAAATAAATGCTGTTCTTTTGAACATTATATTGATTATATTCTCTTATAAAATATTATGCAGCACAATTATTTTCAACATTGATAAGAAATGGTCCTTGAGCACTTCTAAAGGATCATGTGAAAAAATTAAATGACATTTTGATGATGTAATATTTCACATTATTACTGTTTTTAGTGATTTTGATTAGATCATTTAAGACTTAGTGAACAAAAGAGACTTAAAAAACATTAAAAATTCTAACTGAGCCCAACATTTCGAAAAGTAGTTTAGATTTCAAACATGAAAATTACATAAGAAGTGAAAACTAGTTTATTTATAGTACGTTAATTTATATTAACCTAGAATTGCAATGTTAACTAAAAACAAATCACAAATTAAGCTGAACTTAATAACGTGTTTCCCAAAAAAGAGTACCATTTTACCAAGCATTAAACAGTGAGCAGCACACTGAAGCTGATATAAGCAAAAACAGAGCTCCGCCAGCAATAAAGACAACATAATTCATATTTATATAACTATCAGGGGAGTTTTAGCAGTATTACTAAATCCTCTGACAGTTTTATTTTTTTAATTCATTTTATTTTGCCATTCGTTTACAATCACAAATCTTCTCACTTTAAAAAAAAAAAAAAAGGAAAACCAAGGAAATGAAACAAATGTTTATTATAATTAATAAAAGAACAATTCCAGATTGCCAGCAAATCTCTCAACACAAATCATATAGGAATACTCTGAACAGGCAAATTCAAAGAAGGTGCAAAAACGCCTGGCTAAACCAAGCAATTAGGACAAGAGACATACAGAACACAAAAATATTTACAAACCGAACAAGACGAACGAAAAAAACAACAGTGCTTAATGGCAAGTAGTAATGACATTGCAAGTGGGATCCAAGATGAATGAATCGTTTGTCTTTTTTCATTATGTCTACCCCAGCTACGCTAAGTATTTGTAACCAGTAACATAAAGATTGTCTCTATTCCTTTTCGGAGACAAAAAATTACCATGTCTTGCATATTTATTCATGTCACACCAAAACGGACACTGACTGTGCCTCATGGTGCTATACGAACGGTGTAGATGGAAACGACAGAGACAGAAGATGAAGATGAACAACATGTAAATTAGACATTCACACCAGTGTTACTGTTTTTTTTTTTCTACCCATTCATTGATATGTCAGTGTATAAGGTCAGCTGTATCATCAGGCTGCAGTAAAGCACGATCCAGTTGGTTATTGGCACAAGCTTAACCGCTTTAATTTGCCAGGAGACCATTCATGGCTTCACTCGAGTAGCAATGAAGGTACTTTTCCTAAAAGTAGTGTATTGGGTAAACAGAAAAAAAAGTCAGGTTCACGTCACATCAAAGCTAAGACACTGACCCAGCTAATGAGAAGTTGTAGTTTAAATGTAACGATGACCTACACCTGCTACTACTTGTATATTCTGGTGAGAATTTTATTCCGTTGTTAAATGAGACAGTACAACTGTAACAAAAGCTTCTTGTAATGTTCCTCCACTCCAGTAGCAACAAAGGCTAAACATTATGAACTCAGCCACATAATTCAGGAGCAAACTGCACTGATGCCACTCAGGTGTCCATGTCTGATGGCTTATTAAAAAGTTTATGCACATGGGAGAGCGTTACATTAAAAGCTGACAGGAAGGCCTGACAGACCCTTTCCCCCAGCAGAAGAGGAAAAAAGCTTATAGGCAAACTACAGTGTTGATTTACAGTGCTGAAAAGGGTACAGAAGCTGATTTATTAGTAATAATGCAGTGTTTCCATCCTCCAAGTCAAAGCTAAATTCAAACTCACTCTTTAGCGCTATTTGTTTCGCCGTCCAAGTTCCTTGGCAAATGGCATTGAGCCTCCAGAGAAATTTCAGGTGAACTTATTTTGTTTCAAGTGAAAACGTGAATTTGGATCCACGGAGTGACCTGTATGATTCGTTATGGGAACAACACAACGGCACAACACAACCTTTGGTTAGTATTGGCATGCCTGTAGTTTCTTTTGGCTTCACTTCTAGCGTTCCGTAGACTCTTTTTCTACCAACTCTCAGGGGCTCTTCCTCACCCACCAATGAAATCCCAGGGTACAAACACACAGCACGGGCTAATGCTGAAAAGGTAACATTTTTGCATCCTCATGGTCAACTTCATCTTAGTATGGTGTATTATGTCATCGACTACATTTTGGGAGCATTACCGAACAGTTCTTTCAATTAAGAACATTTTGTTGGTGTCCTCCGTGACCTCACGTTCTTGAGAGTTCTTTCAGCTAACATCTGAAAGCATCCCGTTCGCTCGCATCTTTCTGTACATCAATGAATAATCAGTACTACATAAAGCACGTCTGCTTTAATGCCGCTTTCAGGAGAAAACTTCTGAACCGAAAAGGAACAAAGAAAACCCAATGCAGGAAGAGTTATCAATGATGCAATTTTCGTCTCCTCGCTAGGATCGTTTCAAAGAAAAAGGCTTCCCTTGCCTTTCGAAATACTTTGTATGGTAGTGCCTTTGCGGAAAATAAAAGAGCAACAGTCGGAGTTCCTCACTTCTTTTTGTCCTTCTGCTTCTTGTCAGGCTTGTTGCTTTGTTCTGCGGTCATGTTACGAGGCATGAGGAGAACGCCATCAGGGCCGTAGTGTAGAAAGTACTCGCTGGGCGAGTAGGGTCTGCCTTCCTCGTCCCGCAGCTGTGCAAACAATTCCTGGGAAAGGTTTTGAACCTTTTGCTTCGTCTGTCTGATGCACTTACAGTACTCCATCTTCTCCTTCAGCAGCTGAGTCTTTTCACGTTGCAGGTCTTGCACGCCTTGCTCGAGTTTGATAATGGTGTCTAGCTTGCGTTTGCGGCAGTTTTGTGCCGCCATTTTGTTCTTTCCACGGCGGCGGATGTCGCGAATGAGCGAGAGCTGGTCCTCATTGAGATGGTGCTTGGCCAGAAGCTCGTTGAACTCCTCAACGGGGAGGTTAATGATCTTCTCATTGGAGAATGGTATGTCCATGGCTCTCGCCCTGCGTTCATCACGGCTAGACTGCCTGTCAATGCAGTCTTGTGGTGGCTGGAGCTTGGTCTGCTGCATTTGCTTGTCTCTGCCTTTCTTGCTGCAGGATGCAGACAGCTGAGAGCGCTCAGAGTAGGATGATGCCAGTGGTAGATTGTAGGTGTGGTTGTGATTGACACTTTCCAACTGCGGTATGCCATGGAACTGAGATGGATCTTGGTAGCTCATGCGGCACAACTTGCTATACTCTGGTTGGTAGCCGCCGACGGCTCCTTCCTCCGCTTCTGCTGTGGCTGCCTCCGAATCGGTGCTGTACCCCACAGCGCCTTCCTCTGAGAACGTCGCAGAGGTGGATGAAGACGATGCGGCTGATGAGCAGGATGTCTCCGAGTTGCTAGGAGAGGCTGGGCTATGGCTGGAGTCCAGTGAAAGACCTGAGTCTGAATCGAGCTCATCCTCGAGCTGAGAAGCCTGGTCTTGGCTGAAACCCTCTTCCATTGCAAGGTCTAGGAGGCTGATTTCATCCAGCATGGACTCTTCCAGCAGGCTGGAGAATGGATCTGGCAGCACCGGAGTGGTGGTTAAGTTTGAAGTGCTGTTTAGAGGTGGTGGGAGAAAGATTCCGGTTAAGTTAGTAGCTCCGATGGTTGAATTGATGTTGGAGGAGTTGCTCGAAGACAGCCTGACTAAGGTAGGGCGCTGTACTCCGGTGGAATCCAGCTCGGGGTTGAAGAGTGTGGGGAAGTCTTGGCTGCAGCTGGGAAGTGAAGCCTGGTGGAGACTAACATCCTGGTTAATGAGAGTGGACTGTGGGAGTCCAAAACTTGCTATTGTGGCTGATTCGGTGCTGCTGGCATTGTTGTTATTGGGGTCGTTATTCATGGTGACATTTACTGCAGTATTGTTGACCTCCATGTCCTAAGAAAAGAGGTAAAGAATATTTGACAGGGTTTAGTGGTGTAATGCATATTACTATATTTAAATAAATATTTAATTTCATTTTACACAAATAATGCTTGGATACACTTGGATAATAAAAATTCAGTTCAATATTTTTTGGGGAGGGGATCAGAGTGATAACAGTGTTGAGTAGGGCTGCCACTAACGACTATTTTTATACCGATTAATCTATAGACTAATCTATCGATTAATCGATTCATCTAAAGGACTAATTTCCCCCACAAAAAATCAACAATTTTACTTAAGAACATTTTATTTTTAATAAAATAAATTAATTGAAGATGCTTATTGATTTAAATGGAATCCAGAAATCAACTGAATTTGGAAATAAAATGGATTTCATATTTCTATAATTATAATAACTTTTTTTGTGGTAATGAAAATAGATGTAAGTAAACAATAGCCTTTATTGCTTAATATACATATAGTAAAGAAATAAGGCAATAATAATTAGTTCAAATAAAGAATCAAAAGCATGAAATCATGTATTTCATTGCACAAAACTGGAACAGCATACTGTGAACAGTAGGGGTGCAAATCGGAGCCTTTAAGATGATTCGATACGATACCGATTTCTTAAGCCAACGATTCGATTATTTTCGATACTTCAGAATTCCCTGTGATACGATGCGATTCGATCCGATTCAATACTAGATATTTTTACATGATATCTATTAAGTTTCAAATAAATCAACAAAAATAGTAAATAATTTGCCTTTTATTGAGAATACAGAAATATTCTATTCACATAATGTGTATGTTACACTATAGCAGTTGTGCTCAATGTACTGCAAATAGAACAGCAAATATAACAATTACTGCATCTACAAAGTGCAGTCAGATAAATTGTAATAAGAACAAAATAAAAAAATAAAGTCTAATGCTTATAGTGCAGGTCTACTATGGCCAATTAGCCTATTCACTGTTTAAAAAAATGTTTCTTTTATACAAAATTGGTTACATTTTGAAAATACAATTTGCATTTTATTAAGAGGTAATGGTCACACATCCTCTGCAGTAGATGAACTGCAAATAGATTTCAGCCAGAAATCTTGGTGTAATCTTTGATGACCAATTGACTTTTAAAGACCACATAGCTAAAACTGCTCGATCCTGCAGGTTTGCATTGCACAACATCAGAAAGATCAGGCCCTTCCTAACAGAGCATGCTGCACAACTCCTCGTACAGGCCCTTGTCATTTCCAGGCTGGACTACTGCAATGCTCTTTTAGCTGGTCTTCCAGCATGTACAATCCGGCCTCTACAAATGATTCAGAATGCAGCAGCACGGCTCGTCTTCAATGAGCCCAAGAAGGCCCATGTCACACCTCTCTTCATATCCCTGCACTGGCTACCGGTTACAGCACGCATCAAATTCAAGACACTGATGCTGGCCTATAGGACAGCCACCGGCTCATCACCTGCCTACCTCCATTCACTACTTCGCATCTACACTCCCTCCAGAAGTCTGAGATCCTCTAGTGAAAGACGCCTTATTGTACCACCACAGAGAGGCACGAAATCACTTTCCAAAACATTCTCCTTCAACGTCCCTGCCTGGTGGAATGATCTTCCCACCCCCATCCGGAACGCAGACTCCATTACTGTCTTCAAGCGACTGCTGAAAACCCATCTTTTTCGACACTATCTGACTCAATAAAAAAAAAAATTCTTCTCCTCTCTTTCCTGATCTTCCCTTTCTAGCCCATACTCATCTAACAACGCCTGTCATATGGTATTTTTGAGCACTTCCTATGTCGATCTGCCTCCTTAGGATGAATCACTTGTTGTATTCCCAATTGTAAGTCGCTTTGGATAAAAGCGTCTGCTAAATGAATAAATGTAAATGTAAATGTAAGAACACTACTCCACAAAATCAGTTAAGTGCAATAATAACAAAAAGTAAGTAGGACATAAGCCTACAGGAGTGTGTAACATTTCACTTTCATTGCCAGCTCGCTCTGGCAGTTCCATCGCTCTTGAAAGTCAGACAACAATGTGAGGTGTGTGAACATGAACAACATAGATAAGGTGCGTTCCATTCGACTGTAAGTGGACTGCGAAGTGGACTTCACAGGGTATTCCGCCATCTTAAGTGAGATTCCAAACCGAAGGGAGCGAACATGTTCAGTTCGAAGGGCACTGCGAACGGCATAGGGAATAAGGGAACATCGGTACTTCACTTCACAGGAAGTGGACGGGGAAAACTACCCAACTGTCATTGCGCACCGCGTCACTAGTTAGAAGTAATGATGGAGCAGAGCCGTTGGAGTTTTTTAAAGGCTCTGCAATGGAGCGGTTGCAATAAATGTTATTATTATTATACAAATTAGAGTGTTTATGAATGGTTATGGCGATTCATGTTACATTTGCATATTGTATTTTATGAATGAAAGTAAAACCCGCAAGGTGAGGCTCTATCATGTTTTATTTTGTTTTATTTAACATTACCACAAGATACTTAAATATAGGCTGCGTGTTGGAAAGAAAGTGCGCGAGATAAGACCACTACAATCTATTAACGGTCTAAACATATACATTTTGACTATATTTATTATATACATAAGTTTATATGTATTTTATATGTATTTAAATTTGAAAGTAAAATAAATTACAATATTTATTTATGTTATATCATAAAATGCGTGACCCTGCCGTTGATTTGCTTTGATGACGTTCCAGGGTATTCCAAATGAGCGATTATTGTCAGCGAAGTCCACTTCAACGGATATACCGTGCTAAGGGAGTAAGGAGCAGTGAACACTGCGTAAGAACCCTGTCGATCGGAACGCACCTATAGACTGTCAAACGTAAGTAACGCATGTGAAGCAGTGTGAAGTAGAAGACAATAATGAGGTTAGCGCCACCCGCAGCTTAGGAGTAGGTAGTACGTTTACGTCGGAGCCATAGACAGTAAAAGAAAGGTCGGAACGGATGCTAAAAATAGACAGGTGAACAAACAGGCGTCAAAATAAACACATTAATCGATACTCTTGCAGACGAATCGATGCATTGAATCGTTGGCTGCATAATCGATGCATCGATACGAATCGATCAATATTTACACCCCTAGTGAACAGAGCTGCTGTGAGACGCACGTAAATAACTGACGCACATATTAAACCTGTATCGAATATATTTATTTAACTGAATCGTAGTGTTTGTGAATTCACAATTATGCTTAATTATGATTTAATATATAATGCAGAATATATAATGTATAATAATGTGTTATAATAGTATAATAATCTGTTTCATGGATTCTCTTCTGTGAAATGTGCCACTTAGTGTATTTTGACGGTTTCTTGATGTGGGCAAAACAAAATCGATTAGAATCGACAAATCGCGACAGCCCTAGTTTTGAGAGATCATCATTAAAAAAAAAGTCTGATTAAAGGAATGGATATTAAATGGATTGGCATCATACTTCTAAAATAGAAAAATCTATTTTAACTGGTTATTAGTATTCGAAAACATTTCTGCCAAGTCAAAGTCATAAAGTAAGACCAACATAAAACAGGAAATTATATCATATAACATATAAGATCCCTAGAGAACCTCATGATGCTGTGTCAAGGTCAATTTAGACTTTTATAGACCAATGCAGGGTTAGTTAAGGTTATATACTCTCATGTTATTCCCCTAAAGACTGGGGATATATTCAAATATATATGTATATTTTAAATAATAATTGAAGATGATGAAAATGCATACACTCACTATTCAAGCTTTAAGGAAAATTCCCCTAAAGATTGGGGATATTGGGGATAAAAGGAAAATGTGTTATTACTTTTACTCAATGGATACACCACATTTATTTCATTTTTTTTAAAAAAAATATGGAAATGATATAAAATTCAAAAGCATATTCTTATATCCTTTAAAAATTACTTTTAATTTGACGCTATTTTAAGCCATAAATGATATGTCTATATATGCCCTTCATCGACTTTGAATGCAATAAATATACAAACCTGCAGTTCCATTATGGACATTATGTCCTGCCACTGTTGCTCCAGGTCTAGTGGTGTATCAGACTGTGACAGAGGGGCTTGTAAAGGGATCCCTTGTGATGTTGAAGGCGTTTCCTCGTTTGTAGCTCTCAGCTGCGAGGTGGATCCAGTGGCCTGGAACTAAAAAGAGAGCAAAAAAAAGGTAAAATGACAATCAAATAAAAAATGCAGTTTTAATCCAAACCATAGCATGAATTTTACTGTCGCTACCTCTGGCTCTTCTCCAAATGGAAAGGTCGCCTCCAGAAGCCTCAGACATTCCTGCAGGGATAATGAAGTCTGAGCACCAAGACTGGTAAGCTAGGAAACACGACAAGAAAAGTCCATGTAATTGCAAGGCTGACTGAAATTCACTTCTACAGCTCACCAGCCTTTTAGAATAATCTAAAAGCATTGTTAACCAAAACCTCACTGTGCTCCTCACACCTTCCTGTAATCCTAGCACATACCTCCACAGGTATGCTCTCTCCTGTCTCTCCATCAACATGAGTTAGGCTCTGCACTGCTCGGAGATTAAGTCCATTTCTCCAGCTTTCCTCTCTTCCACCTGCCTCCTCGTTCTCTTCATTAGGTTTATCAGCCTCACTCTCCTTCTGCCGACTGCTATAGTTAAATACTTCTCGGCCAGCACCAAGGTCAATATCCTGCCTCCATAGGATGTCTATGAGGTCAATGTCCTAGAAATATATTCATTAAAGGGGAGTGTCATAAAAGGTCAGATAAGGTTAGATAATTACAATTAAAGGATTAGTTCACTTCCAGAACAAAAAAAAATTACAGATAATTTACTCACCCTCTTATCATCCAAGATGTTCATGTCTTTCTTTCTTCAGTCATGAAGAAATTATGTTTTCTGAGGAAAACATTTCAGGAATTTTAAATGGTGCCCACGAGTTTGAACTTCCAAAATGCAGTTTAAATGCAGTTTCATAAGGGCTCTAAACGATCCCAGCCGAAGAAGAAGGGTCTTATCTAGCGACACGATTGGTTATTTTCTAAAACAATGTACAATTTATATACTTTTTAACTTCAAATGCTCATCTTGTCTAGCTCTGTGATGCACATGCGTACTCTGTGCACTCTGGTGCAAAAACAGCAATATAGGACGATTTTGAAGTTGGAGTAGAAAATGAGATGGGAGTTTTTCAACACTGCAGAGCAAGCCAAGATAAGCATTTGTGGTTAAAAAGTGTCTAATTTTTTTAAAATAACCAATCGTTTCACTAGATAAGGCCCTTCTTCCTCAGCTGGGATCATTTAAAGCAGCGTTTAAACTGCATTTTGAAAGCTCAAACTCACAGGCACCATAAATGTCCAGCATATGGAGAAAATTCCTGAAATGTTTTCCTCAAAAAAACATAATTTTTTATGATGGAAGAAAGAAATACATGAACATCTTGGATAACAAGGGGATGAGAAAATTATCTGTAAATTTTTGTTCTGAAAGTGAACTAATCCTTCAATGAGTGACACAATGCCAATTCGTCAGCTCTTATTTGACCAACTGTCCCAAGCATATATTCACAAATATAAAACCTCTCCTCTCAGAAACCACAAGAGTAGATGACCTCTACTACTACTACTATAATCTCTATTTGATTCAGTGCAGTATTTGTCTCCACATGTCAAAGCTCTGACATTGCTAGATTAGATTGTTATTGTTAATGTTACTGTAAGCCTAGAAACATTAACATTAGCACAGGTTTAAGAGGTAGACAGCTCTACCGATGAGACCACACCCTGTCCAGCCACTATTGTAAGGCTCATAATGTACAGTAAGATTACTACTAGCTCAACGCTCTTAATAGCCACTATGCAATACGCTTAATCTAATAGCTGGAGATAATAGCATAACACGGTTCTCTCTTTGAAGAAATCAAATATGAACCAATGTCAATCTAATTACAGTAGGCTAAGCTAAAAACACACAGCTACTGTACCTCTTTGGAGAGGTCGTCGTTGCTCTCTCTCTCCCCTTGCTCCTGACTGTCCTCAGGGGCCACGGCTCCCAGGCTGTCCTCTCCGCTGAGGCTGTAAGTGGTCTCAGAAGCACCGCCAGCCCCTCTCATGGCCGAGGCTTCGGAGTTGTTCACGTCCTCCAGGCTGCCCCCATTGTCCAAGGCAATGCTGGGGCCGGACTGACTGGTTGCCGAAACCACAGTCTCAGGGTCACGATGAACCAGCCAGGCACTCAGCTCGGTGCTAGGCACGCGCAGATGATCCAGGGAGCGCACCTGGTTCAGAAGCCGACGGGTGGCGAAAAAATGGTCCAGGTCCACGCTTTTAGGATGGATCCCATAGCCGTCCAGGGTGTTACGGAGATTGTGGAACTGCGTCTGGGTGTAGGCCGAGCTGGGGCCCAGGATGATCTCACGGAGTGGGGGGAGCTGATTGTTTAAGTAAGTGTCCAAGTCCAGCCGTACCCCGATTAGACTCAGGAGGATAGTGAACTGAATAAGACCCTCTGTGAAGTACTTTTTCAAGTAAAGCATTTCTTTGCAAAGGAACAAAAAAGAAAAAAGGAACTAAAAAGCAAAAACTAAAAAAAAAAAAAATCACATACAAATGTCAAACCCACTTAAGGTTATGGTCAGCCTTGCATATGATAGAAAATCCAAAGCAGACATAAGATAAAAGGATGCTCGCTTTGTTTCACAGTCATGTGCTTCTAACAAAACACAACTAAAGGTGAAGATAAGTCCTCTTTTGTTGTCTCTGAAGAAAGTTTTTCACCCAAAGCTTTTATATTCGTAAGCATGCACTTTCAAAGTTCGCCAAGCCTGCACAGAAAGAAAAGAAGAAAATTAATGAAAATTTGACATCAATATTATTGCATCATAACCTTATAATACACAAAATAACTTTCAACATTCTAATGTTTAAAGGAAGCACATCAGATACCACAACATAGTTTTTGCAGCACAACCTAATTATAATAATACACTGACAATTTACACTCTTACTATGAAACTGTTATTATAAAACATTAATGACCTCCCACCACATACACCCACCTTATTATCACACCCACATCAATCCATCTATTCCTGTAACCCTCTAATAACCACAAGTACGCAACGGAATCGCGCATATTCGCCACTAGAAATTGAAGATATGTCATTCACTGCCTACTTTCATCTCCTCCTCCTTAAACCTCATCTAAAAACAATTTACTTGCCCAAGCAGTGTGAAGTATTGACCCCTTACACTTCCGCTATCATAGCCCAGCAGCCCGTTAGCAACAAGTGGCGCAACAGCCTGTGATTGGCTAAGATGCCTGTCACTCATTTCTTCTCCGCGCTACAGCCAATAAGAAGGCGGGCCCTGGCGGGGTTCTACCGGGGACGTTGAATTACTAATAACAACTTTTATTAAATACACAGTTCTTGTCAGTTGCTTAAACCTAACCGTTCCAAACGGTTCCTTCAGTTCAAGCACAACTGTCTTATGCACGTTCAGGCGCCGCGCTGACAAACACTCCCACATTCGCAATTTCGAAAGCTATAGCTAACTTAGCCCGCTAGCATAGCATCAAAATAGTCCGTTTTCATACTTACTCAGGAAGAGTTTACTGACAAATGACCCCGAAAGCCTCTATATGCATACACAGCCACTGTCATCAGTCACTTCCAACTAACTACGCACTTATTCCCTTAGATCTCTATGTGGTTGTCACTCCCCTCTCGCTTTGAATGGCCCACCATGACTTGCAGAATTTCCTCTTGCCGACAACTTGGCTGAAACTGAGGCGCTGAAACATGCTGCCACTGCGCACGCGTAGAATATTCTAGTGCACATACGGGATGAGATCATTCATCAAAATTCCCCGTTGTATACAAACCTATAAATAAGATTTTTTTTTAAATAACATAATTTAATTAGTCTATTAGTTGTCCTGCCTTTTTTACTCTCTTTTTTGATGAGCTCCGTGTATAATATTGGCAATATTTAAAATATTCGAAAATGGTACAGTATTGAAAGCCACGATATCATTCACGACAATAACTAATAACGTCAGAGAGAAATGACCGAGACAAATTAATTAGCTAGTTGTCACACTTTTTTCTCCACTTACTATTTCTTAGCGTAGGCTCATTTTTTAAAGTCAAATTTTACATTGGTACACGAAGTCTAGACTACAAAACGGTTTAACTATTTCTGTTGTCGTTAGAAAAATGCATAGTGTTCATTTCTACATTTATTGACCTCACTGACTCTCAGTGTTGGGTAATGAATTACAAGTAACGCGAGTTACGTAGGCCTACTCAGATTACGGTTTGAAGTAACTGTAAAGTAACGCATTACTTTTAAATTTACAACGAGTTACTTTTTAAAAACGTACCGCCAGCTATACTTTGTTTTTCCATTTATTTACTGACATCTCTCCATGTTGAGAGAAATTGGGAGGTGAGGCACTTCCTCCAACCTGAGGCTTATTAATTCCACTTTTGGTGTAAAAGAGTATTTACAGTTGCTGGAAATATGTTTTTTTTTTTTTTTTTTTGTTATCAATAATCAAATCAGCAAGCCCAGCAAAGGTGACAAAAAGAAACGTAAGTAACGTAGCGTATTCCTTTCCATAAAGAGTGACTAACGCAAGTAGTTACTTTTTTATGGAGTAACACGATATTGTAACGCATTACTTTCCATAAAGAGTAACGCAATTAGTTACTTTATATATAACATTTTTTTTTTGTTATTAATCAAATCAGCAAGCCCAGCACAGGTGACAATAAGTAACATAGCACATTGCTTTCCATAAAGAGTAACTAAGTAACGCAGTTACTCAACTCAATATTGCAATGCATTACTTTTAAAATTAACTTTTCCCAACACTGCTGACTCCTGATTGTCCACGTAGAGTAAGCTGTCACAATAATGTGACCAGCCATTAAATAAATAGACTGTTATAGGCTTTTCATCAACATATCAACAATTATGTAGCACACAAAATAGCAACCAGATAAAAGCAACTTATGTTGCCGTAAATATTGTAGTTAATTCGTTGTATTAAATTATACCACTTTGAACAACTTGGCACAATAAAATACTTTACAATAAAATGCGTTTACTTATAGCCACTAGATGGCGCTCATTGAACGTGTTTATGGTGTTTGACAGGCCAGAGGTCGGTTGTGCTCTATAAAAGGGTTCAAGACTGTAATACCTTCCTCATGATTAATTTTGAATTACAGCTATTTTATTCTTTAAAGGTATTTAATGGATATCTACATCAAACGTGCTTCTTTGTGTCAGATGCTTGCGTCAGTCAGCCTTGAGAGGCAGTGGGAAAAAAAGAAAGGAATGCCTCCAAGTTTTTCTTAATGTATAGATACAGTGACGATAGTTATATATAAGAACCTTGTTAGCATTGTGATGCACTGTACTTTCTTTTGAGGCCACATTGAATGCTCAAGTATGTTTGAAATCTTAAACAGATCATAGTTCATTGCCTTTTAACCAAAACAAACAGTTGCTTATAAAAATGCTACTATGCTGCACAAGTCAGGAGTTGCTGTAGAAAACATGAAAGCATAACAATTGATTACTGAAGAAAAATCCTGGAAATGGAAATGTCATTTTGGAGGCTGTAAACACCTATTACCATTCAAGTCATCAAGCTTGCATTTGGTTATCACTGGATCAGTCAGAAAACATTTCAGAGAATGTCTTTGTTCTAGAAAACACGTTTGATACTTGGAAATAAGTCTGTGTGATTGCATTTAACCCAAATAGGGTTACTGTTTCTTCCAGCACCTCATTAATCAATGTATTCGCATTTACTCGTTGTAAGAAACATCGCTGTGCAAATGCAGGCTTCCAATAATTTTCAAAAACAGAAAGCTGTAATTGACCTGAATTAAAATGTTTACTTTATACAAAACAATATTCAGAAACAAACAAAAAAAGAGAAAAAATTCTTAATACAGGATCACCTATAAACAGTGCATTTTATTTTATCATATGTGACCCTGGACCACAAAACCTTAAGTCTTAAGTAGCACAGGTATATTTGTAGCAATAGCCAAAAATACATTGTATGGATCAAAATGATCAAACATTTTTTATGCCAAAAAATGATTAGGATATTAAGTAAAGATCATGTTACATGAAAATATTTTGTAAATTCCCTACCATAAATATATCAAAACTTAATTTCTGATTAGTAATATGCATTGCTAAAAACTTCATTTAGACAACTTTAAAGGCAATTTACTCAATATTTAGATTTTTTTGCACCTTCAGATTCCATTTTCAAATAGTTGTATCTCAGCGAAATATTGACCTATTTATTCAGCTTTCAGGTGATATATAGATCTCAATTTAAAAAAAAAAAGACCCTTATGACTGGTTTTGTGGTCTAGGGTCACATATAATAGTGGTGGCTAATAAGTTACTACGTTTTTACAGTATCTATGGCATTTTGGGAAAAACTGTTTTGCAAACAGTCTGACATTGACATTAACTGATCTTCCTCAAACCAAAGACGAATTATGACCGCAAAATACTACGAATTACTTTGTTGACGCCTCAGGAAACCTTTCTTAAAACTGCATGACGAATCTAACTTTCTCAATTGTCAGGCTAAATACTCGGTAAACGTGTAAATATAAGACAGTCGATGAAAAAACCCTATTGTTATGAGCGCGTATACAACATTTTACACATGAGGGGAAACCTAAAAGAGCGCCCCTTATAAATATTTACCGTGGTAACCATAGTTTCCGCCGACATACCATAATTACTGCAGTTACTGTTACTACAATAAAACTGTGGTAACTTGGTATTTGGCGCCAGCGGCATCAATAAAATAAAAGGAGATTGTAAAAGCTTCTTGAACTGTTTGAAAGAGAATCTATATTGATTTATCACGATCTTACAGCAGTAACCACGGTATTTTGGCGGAAACTAGGGTTACCATGGTAAAAATTTTGCAAGGGATTTCCTGTTGTTGTGAGGATCCGCCGTTAGATTGAATCTAGACGGGACTCAAGCTCGTGCCACGTTACGCTACGGTGCGTTAGCCTCAAATGTGTTCCCTGTCATTTCTCGGTAAAGTGCTGTCCTTCCATGGATTCACTCAAGTATTTGAGCTGAAGTAGAATAATCGCAAGGAACAGAGTTGTCGCTATCTGTAGTGGATCTGCAGCGCCTAAATCACAGAAAGAGAAATAGTGTTATTTTAGTCAGATACAGCGTAACTGCATTATGCAGAGTGGAGCCCTTTTTCTCGCTCGCAAATAAAATAATGGAAGAGAAATGAGAAGGAAAACAAAAGCGCAGCGAATTCTTGACTACGAAAATGAAGAGGATGAGGAAGAGGAACAAAAACCGGACTGCTTTAGTGTAAGATGATGGATGGAAACGTTTTTTTGAGTGTTTCACGTCTCATTGTTTGTTTGTAACTGTTAATGGCATATGTTTGATCCCAAAAGAATAATTAGTATCATGTCAACCCGACTCTCCAACAGAACGGTGCACAGAAACGAAGAAAAATGTATTCCTCCAAAGAGAAATCTGAAGAAAATAGCTCATCCGACGCCGGGCTTCAGAAGTTAGACATGAAGGTTTGGGCTTTTTTTCTCATTATCGGCGTTTAATGTTTCATCGATGTTTTGATGCGTTTTGACAGGGAAGACGGACAGCAAACCCTTTCTGTTTTGATTCTCACAGTTGTTCCACGCCAGCATTTTACGCAACAATCTCCCCCATAATTTACTGTCCTTGGTTTACTACTGCACTTTTCGCACGTATAACGATAGATTGAATGCTTTCCTATCCTGCAGCAGTGGTGTGAGGCAGGGCAGGCGGCCATGCCTGGCCGCTAATGGAGAACAATGGGGTAAAGCATGGTACAATACACCATTTGATCGAAACCTCATCAGGCGCTCGCACAACTAAAGCCCTGAACTCATTTTTCTCCAAGTACAAGCTCACCAGCGGGTTAAAAAGTTTTGAAATTCGAAACTTTTGAAAGTTTGAAACAGTCTCTTCTTTTCACGTTATTTTGTTGGTACCCTTATAAAAATTACCATGGTACTTCCCCTGTGGAAAACACCAGTACTGTGACTGAGGCGAAGCCACAATGTGGGTTTAAAAAGCATTCATTAGCTTTACTTTAGCTGACAAATCATCTTTTACTATCTAAGATATTTAGTCTCTAACCATGCCAGTCTCTTCCCTGGTTTTAAAGGGTTTTGTGGAACTAGTCAGGCTTGGAGATCAGCTGAATCATTTAACAATAATAAACAGTTTTTTTTCCAACAGGTAGGTCAGTTGTATTGTAACAGCATTGACTTACTTTTCAGTGAAAACTGTGTACCATTGTAAACTTTTGCAAGGGTAATAAAATATCAATCTTAAAGCTACTGTTGTTCTAAATTATCAGACCGGCTGTGATTTGGATGCACTTCATAATTTCACAGTTTAATGTACATTTCAGATTAAAATTAGGCATTTATATACAGTTTGTATATTTATTCTTCACCAGCTGCTAGATTCCTCCTTTATTTCTCAGTGTCGTTGAATACTCATTTCTGTCATTTCACCTACCTATTGTTCTTCTTTGATACACAAAAACAGCATGCAGTCAGTGTAATAACCATTAAATGAGAGGAAACTTTACAATATATAGAGATAAAATATATGTGACCCTGGACCACAGTCGTAAATAGCACGGGTATATTTGTAGCAATAGCCAGAAATACATTGTATAAGTCATGCTAAAAATCATTAGGATATTATGTAAAGATCATGTTCCATGAAGATATTTTGTAAATTTCCAACCATAAATATATCAAAACTTAATTCTTGATTAGTAACATGCATTCCTAAAAACGTAATATGGACAACTTTAAAGGCGATTTTCTCAGGATTTAGATTTTTTTGCACCCATTCCAGATTTTCAAATAGTTGTATCTCAGCCAAATGTTGTCCTATCCTAACAAACCATAGATCAGTGAAAGGCTTGTTTATTCAGACTTCAGATGAGTTTGAAAAACAACAAATGTTTTCTGGTCAGGATACTCACAGTTCTCTGCATCACATCCTGTCTTACACAGACAGTTTCGTACACCAACAAAAATAGTTCTAAGTAATACTTTGTCAAATAAGCAACACACAAAATGACAGCCGGTTTGTATTTGAGCATATGAGAGGAAGTGTGAGAGAAACCTCAGTCCAAGCGGTCATGGGGAGAGAAAAGTGATCAAATTTGTGGAATGAAATGAACTTTTGTACAATTATCAATGACAACTGACTAAGTAAATAAAAAATATTAGGACTCTCTCTTGTCATGACAGGTTAATGAGCTGGATTGTTCTTCCGCAGACCTCTACGCTGACAGTCCTCCTGCTTCTGAGTCCGAGGTAGGATGCGTTTCGCTTGTGTTCAGCATTCAACATTTGCTTGTTGACATGCTTGTGAGACATTTGATTCTAGACCTGGGCCCGTATTCACAAAACATCTTAAGGCTAAAAGTAGCTCATAACTTGCCGATTTAGGAGAAAATCTTAAAAATAATGGGCGTGTCAATCCTAAATTTAGGACTCCTTATTTAGTACTAGTATTTTAGCACTAAAACTAGCTCCTAAATCTGTGAAACATTAGGAGTAGTGAAGAGGACTCCTAAGTCACTAAGACCAAATCACAAACTAGGCCTATACTCTCTGCTAAAAAAAACAACAAAACAATCATCAAAGAAATTCTAATTGTTTCCACTACAAACACCATTATAAATATTACAAACAATCAACTTTTAACCATTAAAATCATTAATAAATGGTTTCCTGTACTGTTGTTTTTTAGTTGGACATAATCCATCATGATTATCAGGAAAAGCATAAAAAAATTGTAATGGTTTCCTTTTTTTTTTTTGTCTTTTTTTTTTTTAGCAGGGCAAAAATGGCTGTTGCCGGCTATCTGCCTTGGAACGTAAACATTTTAGAAATGTGTTGCATTTATTAGCACACATATTTTTTTCCCACACATCTTTTTTGGTTTTGTAGGTTATCCATACTTCAAAATTTTCTTTGAATATATCCTTGTTTTCATTAACAGGTTGGGTAAAAAGCTGTTCTTGAGTCCAGTTTGGTTTGCATGTCTTACTATTAGCCATGATTATTCTAGTCAGTCAATTAAAATGTTGTTTATATGCATGTCTGCTAATTGTTTATGGGAAGCACACGTGTAAGAGACTAACAATTAGCTGAAAATATACTTGTTTAATCATTGACACTAATTGACATGAATGGCAACCTCTTTATTTTTAAATCTTTAGTTAAATATGGCAACATAAAATCACCCTCTACAATATTTTATGAATAAATCTCTGACCAAGACTCCTCCCCTATCAGCCAATCACAGTGTGCATAGTAAATAAGCATGCTGCCATCATCCATAGCAACAAGGTCAACCTCGCCCTTACTCTTAGCTTAAGACTTCTCTCTATTCCTTAGTAAAAGTTTGTCTCAGCAGCTTTGAGAATAGGTTTTAAGAGAAAACTCTTAGCTAAAAACTTTTACTGCTATTTAGGAGAACTCTTAGTGCTAAGATAAAATGTTTTGTGAATACGGGCCCTGAGCTTGTGTACTTTTATGACAGCAGGAGGCTCATTATTTACAGTCCTATTCGAAGAAGGAGCTAATTGCCATGGTCTTATGCATGCAGAGGGAAATGGAGGACTTGAAGGAACAACTTAGGTGCCTTACAGGTCAATATTGTTTGAATTCTTTAGGTAGTTTGATTTATTGAAAAAAAATGCATGAATTAAATCTTCACATTTGATTCTCACTACAGCATGTGGAAAGCTAGCAAGAAACCTGGAAATGCTGATCGAGAAGACCCAGATGTGGTCAAATGGGAACAACGGGATTTCTCTCGGGACTCCGGTTTCTCAAGGCACACCGCAGACACCTGCCGAGGCGGATGCTGTGATACCAGATGTGCGTTCTCCTCCGGCCGTTGTGAATGGGCAATGGCTGAATCAGGGTCCAGGACCACAGAAACCTCACGAGGCCACTCAGAATGCTCAGAGGGACGGACTCTTCACAGAGGTAGTCTAATAGATTTTTTGTACAGAATTTAGACATTATAATCAGAGGTTGCGCAACAAATAATCATTGTTCGTATTTGGATGATTATTTGTACAACCAGTTGGGTTGTACATATGTAATATGTGAACCCGGACCACAAAACCAGTCACAAGGGTCAGCTCTCCATTGATGTATGGTTTGTTAGGATAGGACAATATTTGGCTAAGATACAACTGAAAATCTGGAATCTAAGGGTGCAAAAAAATCTAAATACTGAGAAAATCATCTTTAAAGTTGTCCAAATTAAGTTCTTAGCAATGTATATTACGAATCAAAAATTAAGCTTTGATAAATTTACAGTAGGACATGCATAAAATTTGCTTATGGAACATGATCTTTACTTAAAGGGGTCCTATTATGCTCTTTCACAAAGTCTTTATTTTGTTTTGGGGGTGTACTTGAACATGCTCTCATGCTTGGTGGTTTGAAAAACGCATTATTTTTCACATAATTTACATTATTACAATAGCTTTCTCCCCAGGCTGGCACAAACGGCTCGATTAGTTCCGGGTTCCGCCTTCCGAAAAACCAAATGTGTTGTGATTGGTCAGCGGCCCCACTGCGTTGCGATTGGCAAACAGCATAGACCGCGTTCCGCCCTGCTGCGCCCCTTCCCAAAGCAGCAAACTAGATTAAAGTGATTCGTACCTTTTAAATCTGGATATTTTTCTTACAAAAACACATCGGATCGCTAAAGGAGGCTTTTACCGACTGCCCCGGAGCCATGTGAGGCACTTTTTTTTTATTATGGATCGTCTTGTCTCGGACTGATGGAGAGAAACACTCATCTATACTGTCAGTTCTAAAGCTTGGGAGAGCTAGGATTATTTTTAATGTAACTCCGATTGCATTCGTCTGAAAGAAGGAAGTCATATACACCTATGATGCATGAAAGGTGAGTTAATAAAACGCTACAGTATTGTTGGTCCTATCGTCAGCCTGCGAGATTGTGCTAATGTATTTATTATTTACATGCCTGATACCATAAGGCTAGTGAAGCTATCTATACTGTATGATGAACAAATGTCTTACCACGCACTGCACGTCTACTGCGCGGCTTCAACGCGTGCACGGATGATCATCAGTCAATGTTCGTGTTTACATCAGCGGCGACTCTCCGTGTGTTTGAAACCTCAATGGCGCCGCTCCAGCATGGATTCCGGAGCAGATCGCGGACTCTTCGGTTAAAGCTGAGACGACCTGCGGCTTGCTGAAGCATCCCAGAAGCGGCTGTCCATAATAAATGCTAAAGTTAAGCGAATCCCCAACCCGCTAACGAATTGAATTTCTGTACGCGGGATACCACGTTGTGACATCATTGCATGCGGAAAACAAATGCTGTAGTCCAAATGAGCCGTTCGTTGTAGTTCTTGAAAAGGGACTTTTTAAAAACTAAACATCTCCCTTTGGAGTGGACTTTGAGATTTGTAACTTTGTAGATGTTTTTTATGCCCAAATGACACGCCACACACTGGCTAATGTTCAAAAAGTGAAAAAGCATAATAGCACCCCTTTAATATCCTAATGATTTTGGCATAAAAGAAAGATTTGTGATTAATCGTGTCCAAAATAAAAGTTTACATATTCATATGTGTGTCTACTGTGTGTATTTATTATGTATATACATAATAAATATACACAGTACACACACACACACACACACACACACACACACACACAATGTAAACAAAAACTTTTAATTTGGATGCGATTATTCGCGATTAATCGTTCGACAGCACAAGTACTTTGCACACATTTTACAAGATTAGATGTTTGTCAAATTACTAGCAATTCGTAAGTAGTTAAAAGTAATTGAAAAGTAATCCTACACCATTTTTTTCAGTGTACAGGGTGTTTTTGTCTTCTGTTTTTGTCATTTAATATTATGCTTTTGCGATAAGTGGTCTATTGTTATTTTTCCTTTTCTCTGCTGTTGCCTTGTAGTGACATTTATAGATTGCTGTATCAAGAACTTTGTTTTATCAGTTCAGATAGACAGCAACAGTAACTGACCCTTTGCAAACAGCTAGACTGAAAGGCGATCTCACCAATCATAATGCCAAATCTGCCGTTTTGTCCAACAAACAAATCAGGAGAGTAGATTAACTTTGGTGGACTTGAACTTGAAAAATTGTGCGTATTGACGTCTTTCCATGGTTGAAATAAAATACTTCTGATGTATATTCATGTTTATGAAGAAAAGACGATTGGTTCACGTGTCGATTGATCTAATAAGGCGATACAGCGATCTGCTACGACACATTAAAGAGTCACAAAACAGTATTTATTGTTAGAATTTCTTAAAAACATGACATTTTAAAAGGGTCATCAGATGCAAAACTTCCTTTTACATGTTGTTTGAACATAAATGTGTGTGTTCACAACCACTCTATAATGATAAAAATTTATTTTTTAAATTTTTGTAAGTAAAATCCCCTTTTTCAAATCAGGCCATTTTCAGCTTCTTGGTGTGACGGCACACCGACAGAGACCACTCCCACGATAGTTGATTGACACGACGTCTTACCTTAGACCCACCCTGAGTGCGCGGTAAACAGTCCAACCACCATTGTGTCGACTGAGTGAGCTGTTCTTTTGTTGGATGTAATAATTAACACAGCAGTCATCTTTTACTCATGACATCTGAGCAGCTGAAGATGCAGAGGATTAACGTTACTTTTGTTTTACTTTCGGTGATCTACATAAATGCGTCTATGCTCACGCGAATCATTCGTGATCCAGCTTCACCTACAGCGGAAATGAGTATAAGGGTTTTTTATGCATTTTTGCAAATCGCCTTTCTTAAAGGGATAGTTCACCCAAAAATGAAAATTTGATGTTTATCTGCTTACCCCCAATGCATCCAAGATGTAGGTGACTTTGTTTCCTCAGAAAAACACAAACGAAGATTTTTAACGAAAACCGGTGCAGTCTGCCAGCCTTACCATGGCAGTGGATGGGTACCAAACCTTTAAAAGTAAACTAAAACATGCACAGACAAATCCAAATTACACCCTGCAGCTCGTGACGATACATTGATGTCTTAAGACACGAAACGATCGGTTTTTGCGAGAAACTGAACAGTATTTGTATCATTTTTTTACCTTTGATACACAGCCACGTCCATCTGTCATGAGCACGAGTTTGGCATCAGTCACGTCACATGTGCACGCGCTTCTGGCGTAAAATACGCAAACTCCGTAAGGGGAAATCAGTGAAAAGTCCCGGATGAGTTTGCGCAAGCAAATGTAATCTTTTAGCTTTAAATCGGTTTAAACAACAGGATACGCGCAAGTAATTACCATTTTGAATAGCCACTATACCCACAATCTCTGTGCACTGTGTAAACAATGAGTGTCGTGTTCATGCGACAGATCGCTTCCGGTGTTTGCGTATTCTACGCCAGAAGCGCGTGCACATGTGACGTGACTGATGCCAAACTCGTGCTCATGATAGATGGACGTGGCTGTGTATCAAAGGTAAAAAATGATATAAATACTGTTCAGTTTCTCACAAAAACCGATCGTTTCGTGTCTTAAGACATCAATGTATCGTCACGAGTCGCAGGGTGTAATTTGGATTTGTCTGTGCATGTTGTTTACTTTTTAGAGGTTTGGTGCCCATCCACGTCCATGATAAGGCTGGCAGACTGCACCGGTTTTCATTAAAAAAATCTTTGTTTGTGTTTTTCTGAGGAAACAAAGTCACCTACATCTTGAATACATTGGGGGTAAGCAGATAAACATCAAATTTTCATTTTTGGGTGAACTATCCCTTTAATAATATGCTAGTTAGCAAGTTTGTTGACTAAAGTAAACATTACGTCTCATCACCCCACAGAAGAGAGGGGCGGGGCAAGCAGAGCTCATTAACCCTCTGGGGTTCTTCGGTCACTTTTGACCGGAATTTTTTAAATAAAAAAATTTTAAAAATCGTAGCTTCATCGGAATGGTATGAAACCTGGTGACTTTTATGGTACTTGGTATATGAACACACAAAAAAATTGGGGACAGGATTGGAAAAGTCTAAGTGGTCGTAAAAAAAATAGTCACACTCGGGGTCTTCGGGTCAAAATGACCGGCCATAGGAAATGAATGGGAAATTGGCAAAAATATGAAAATACAGAGTTTTTTTGTGCATACAATCTACAAATCAGCCACAATCCAGAAAAAAAGCACACAACTGTGAAGGGGTGACTCTCTAAAACATCAAGAGTGCAAAACACTACAATACACTCACACACACACACACTTATACACACAAAAACACACGCACACACAAATGAACGTGTGTCATTTCAAAAGCTAATTTTGGGAAATGTGTGAAATAGAGGCAATCAATGTAAGAAATAAAGCACACAGCAATGAAAGCATGAGACTGTAAGCCATCAGAGTTCCAAAATAGACACACAGACACACACAGACACACACACACACACACACACACACACACACAGGGAAATATGAGATTGGTGAGACTGTAACAGAGGAATGTGAGACTATGAATCAAATAAAAGGGAGACATTGGATCCAAAATCCAAAAGTCACACACCATGTCACACACACACACACACACACACACACACACACACACACACACGGAAAAAAGATTTCAAAACAAGCATCATTTGCTCAAAGTGCTATATGGAGACACTCTGTTGTGATTTGTCACAACCTGATCTGTAATCACAATTAGTATGTAAATAATATGTAATTATAGTTAGAATGATATTTAAAACAAACTTTTTTTTCCTCTATTTTTTTATTTACTATTTGACAATTGTTATACTT
This sequence comes from Garra rufa, assembly GCF_049309525.1. NCBI lineage: Eukaryota > Metazoa > Chordata > Actinopteri > Cypriniformes > Cyprinidae > Garra > Garra rufa. The sequence goes on along the minus strand of NC_133382.1, from coordinate 26,389,858 downwards.
TTCTGTTATTTTAGATTTATGTTCATAATTGCTGTTGCCTTTTGAATAAGAGTTACTGTTCATTGAATATGTAAAAAAAGAATGCACATAAAATGTAAATAGGGTTAGGATGATATTTAAAATATTTTTATTTCTCTATTTTCCATTTAATGTTTGATAATTATACTTTTGCTGTTATTTTGTTGCCCATGCTGTTGCTGTTCATAATTCCTGTGCTAAATAAGAGTTATTGTTTATTGAATTTTACAAAAAATTATTTAAATCAAAATGTTCATTATAAAAAGGTTACAAAATAAAAAAAAATGGTATGACTGAAAGAACGGCATTTTTATTCAGTTAGAATTAAAACAATGGGTAACAAAATGCTTTCCATTGTTTCTCTTTCTAATGCAATGTTCTGGTTTGACTGTATTATAAAGTAAAACTGGCACTTCAAATTACCAGTTAAACCAATCAAACAAACAAAAAACTTGGCAAATAATAAAAAAATAGTCTTTGATAATCTAATTTTATATAATAAAATCCACAACCTGAAAAGGCATTGGCAAATATGTGCAAAAACAACTAGAATTCACAAATCCTTCTATAGAGAGCATTACATCCATCTAGTGGTTAAAATAGGATATTGCCTGGTAATTATGCTCACTACGCCACCAGATGGCACAAATCCGACTTCAAAAAATTATTTTCTATAGGCCAGGTATCTACTTTAAACTAAAATACAGCATTAATTAAAAAAGAATAAAAATTATATATATTAAAAAGAATTCTATTATATTCAATGGCAAAAAATAGATCATAATTGTAGCATAAATATTAATTATTATCATAAAATTCTGTCAAAACACGACAGAAAAAAAGAAAAAATATTATTGAACAAAAATACATTTGATTGATTTTACTGAAAAAAAGGAAATAATGATTTCAGGGCTCCGGTCACTTTTGAACGTGAGGGCCCTGAGTGTGACTGGTCGGGGAAGAACCCCAGAGGGTTAAAGGCAAATGCAACAGAACGGCTTGCTCTAAAAAGGGCTGATTTTGACAGGATAAAAAGGGTGTTTTTTTCCACTACCTCTGAGAAATTTTAACCAAAGTATGTTATGGGCTTCCCATAAAGACCCTAAAGAATCATATCAACTTGTGGAAAATAGGCATTCAATGACCCCTTTAAAACGGAGAACTTGCTTCATACCAGAAGTCTTGTCTGTCGCCGTGTTGTCAGTTTCCTCTTTGTTCTGCAATGTGAGAATGGCATTATTTGTCGGACACAGCAACAGTAACTTAGGAGGGCAATTGTATTGCGGATTATTATTTTTAATATTATTGTTGTTATTTTCTTTCCTCTCAGTTTATCACACCTGAACTTTTGGAGAGGTGTAACACAGGCACAACTGCCCAAAAACTGACCAACGACCTGCTCCGTGGCCTCTACGAGAGGGAATGCCTGGCTTCCCACTCGATATCTGGAGTCGTGTACAACAAAAGAGGCCAACCAAAGCCTGCTCTCCCCACCGAAGAGGTCCAGGCAATCCTGAGTAAGATGCTCCTCTATTACACTAATTTGAATCTATTATCCACTTTTTTCTTTTTTAAATTTTATGGGTCTGGCTTCCGGTCTCATTCACCTCAAGCTATTTTTAGCTGCACAAAACCACTCGTTTTGCTGTTTGATATTGTAAATTGTGACCCTGGACAACAAAACCAGTCTTAAGTAGCACAGGTATATTTGTAGCAATAGCCAACAATACATTGTATGGGTCAAAATTATAAATTTTTATTATATGACATATCATTAGGATATTAAGTAAAGATCATGTTCCATGAAGATATTTTGTAAATTTTCTACCATAAATATATCAAAACTTTAATTTTTGATTAGTAATATGCATTGCTAAGAGCTTCATTTGGAAAAATTTAAAGGCGATTTTTCTCAATATTTAGATTTTATGCACCCTTACATTCTAGATTTTTAAATAGTTTTATCTCGACCAAATATTGTCCTATCCTAACAAACCATACACCAATGAAAAGCTTTAAAAAAACTGGCCCTTATGACTGGTTTTGTGGTCCATGGTCACAATTGGTGTTATTTTAATGTAGTATTTTAATTATGAGCACACTGGTTTGTAGTGCAAACAGTTTTACCGTTTACTGCACATTGTTATTCCTTGTTATTTTACCCATAGGCTTGCTTCCGTATGGATACCTAATTTTCAAATATATTCCCTACAGGAACCGTTCAGTATTTCTTTCCGGGCAAGACTGATGCAGAGATCAAGGGCTACATCCGACAGAAACTGCAAAACGAAGCCAAGAGGCTGAGGAAGAAACCGTCACTCTCAGGCCAATACGAATCTAGAGGTCTCAGTCTGCCGTTAGATATGATCGACCAGAATTGAAACGTACGGTTAGTGGATATTGTGTGTTCTCCATTAAATTAGCCTTATTCGGTGTTACCTACAAGTACTGGACTCAAGTGAAATTGATTACTGATGTGAAAATACAAATGAGCAATTCCAGATAAGTCCAAATGTTGCATTCAACGAGCACAGTCGACGCTTAGATATCGAGATGTTTAGATATTAATGATGTGTCTCTGTGAACGTCTGGTTTTTTTAATACTTTGTATTTAACAGATGTAGGATTTCAGGACGTACCATTGTGCGAGGAGCGTTAATAGGCTGTGACCATTATTTACATTGTATTTTCAATGTATTTCTTATTTGATGATGTTTTGGTCTTTATGACAACAGCTTTATGTATGTAGTTTTTTGTTATTAAATGCTGAAAATGCAGCGTGTTGGTATTAGCTTTTCAATTATTTATTTTTTATTCAATATGGTTTTTGGTTGTTAACGCGTGACACGATGAAATGGACGTGGGAGAGTTGGTAGGTGTATTATCGTGTACAATGCCTTCTCAATGAGGGCCATTGAGAACAATGCGAGCTGCATGTGGAGAGCTGGTGAGATGGAGAGAATCAATGACTGAGCGACACAGGCAGAGTGACAACAGCAGGGGTGCTGGGCCAGTTGTCTTGGCAACCTCAGTCTTCTGGGCCACAGCAGTCTGGGTCTTACCCTGGCCATCGCCTCCGAGCATCTGCCCGCTGCAGGGATGAGGGGGCTTTTTGACAAACAAATGAGAGGCAAAAAGCTTTCAGGGCCCAAAGAGAGATTAGGTCTGTCACCCAGTGGCAATTTTAGTCTTCGTTTGATCATCAGTATGATCTTTCAGTAGAATATTTGATAAATGCGCAGACCTTTGTCTTGTTTTTCCGCTCTTGTCGACTGGGCGGAAAACAAAGTGTTTTGTAATGGCTGCTCTTTTAAGCTTCTGTGTCAGTAAACAGGGGCCTGTCTGGCCTGATTGATGGCACAGGCGATGATTGGGCCGAGCGCAACCCTCTACTTATCATAGCTTCATCAGAGACAGTGGGGGGATAGGCGGAGACAGACAAAAGAAAAAAATGGATGCGTGTGCACTTTGCAAAGCAATGAGAATGTGCCAAAGATAATATCTTGGTTAAATGTCGCCATGATCGACGATGCAACGTCTACGGTTCCAGTGTGGTTTAAAACTTGAGCTGTGATGCTTCACTGTTCCTTGCCTTGGATGTAGGGGGTGTGCAAAGATTATGTCCATTAGATTCTCAATCTTCTGAGCATAATGTGTTTCTGCCATGTGATTAAACCAGTTGCCCCAGGGCAAAACAGAGAGAACACAGTGATAAAACATCAGTGGAGTTGTATGGCTATAGTCTTTGAGATACAGTTCTAATGACATTCATATGCTGTTGTAATGCAATATAAAATACAATAATGGAATTCATCTTTAGGTGGAATATACATGGAAAACATTCTAGGTACAGTTGAGGTCAAAAGTTTACATCCTCCTTTTAGAATTTGCATGTTATTTTTTATTTAGTACTGACCTGAATAAGATATTTTACATAAAAGATGTTTACATAAAGTCCACAAGAGAAAATGATAGTTGAATTTATAAAAATGACCCAGTTCAAAAGTTTACATACACTTGATTCCTAATACTGTGTTCTTACCTGAATGATCCACAGCTATGTGTGTGTGTTTTTTTTTTTGTTATGATTTTGTTTTGATAGTTCATGAGTAACACGATGCATTAAGAGCCAGGGGTGAAAACTTTTGAATTTGAAGATCTGGGTAAATCTAACTTATTTTGTCTTCTGGGAAACATATCTTCTGTAATCTCTGTAGGGCAGTACAAAATATGATATTTAGGCAAAACAAGAAAAATCTCTTAATGCATTGTTTTTCCTTCTGGAGCATCAGTGAGTGTTTAAACCTTCTGTAATAGTTGCATATGAGTCCCTCAGTTGTCCTCAGTGTGAAAAGATGGATGTCAAAATCATACAGTCATTGTTGGAAAGGGTTCAAATACACAAAAATGCTGGAAAACCAAAGAACTTGTAGGACCTGAAGGATTTTTCTGAAGAACAGCGGACAGTTGAACTGTTCAGGACAAACAAGGGACTCATGAACAACTATCACAAAAAAAAAAAAAGCTGTGGATCATTCAGGTAAGAACACAGTATTAAAAATCAAGGGGATGTAAACTTTTGAACGGGGTCATTTTTATAAATTCAATTTCTAATCAAATTCAATATTTTCTCTTTTGGACTATATGTAAACATCTTTTATGTAAAATATCTTATTCAGGTCAGTACTAAATAAACATTAAAATGCATTTTGTAAGATCTCTCTTATTTTGGTAAAAATAGATAAGACCCTTATTCTTCAGCTGGGATTGCGTAGAGCCATTTAAAGCTAAATTAAAAATGGAGAAAAATCCTGGAACATTTTCTTTAAAAAGTGTAATTTCTTTTCAACTGAAAAAAGAAAGACACAAATTATCAGGAAATTTTAATTCTACAGTGAACTAATCCTTTAATATTTAATTTAATGGAAACCGTGATACGTTTTTCAGGATTTTTTGATGAATAGATCACTTTTTAATAACTTTCCATAAGTTTAATGCACCCTTGCTGACAAAGGGTATTACTTTCTTAAAAATCGTAATGACCTCAAATATTTGAACAATAGTGTTTAAAATAACACTACGCATAGAGATTATTTTGGCTTATTCCATCTCAAAATGAATGACATGACATTTCGTTTTATTGTAGTAAAACTCAATTAATTTTAATGATCAAAAATTGCTATTTGCTTGCAACCCTGTTATACTGCATGATTTTGAAAATTGTTTACTACTAAGGGATAGTTCACCCAAAAATGAAAATTCTGTGACTAATTACTCACCCTCACGCTTCTCCAAACCCATAAGACCTTCATTTATCTTCGGAACACAAATTAAGATATTTTTGATGAAATCTAAAAGCTTTCTGACTCTGCATAGACAGCAAGGGTCCTTCCACATTCAAGGTCCCCAAAAAGTATTCTCGTAGCTTCATAAAATTACTGTTGAACCACTGATGTCACATGGACCACTTTAACAATGTCCTTACAATGTTTCCGGACCATGAATGTGGAAGGACCTTTGCTGTCTATGGAGGATTAGAAAGCTCTTGGATTTCATCAAAAATATCTTAAATTGTGTTCTGGTTTGGAGCGACATGAGGGTGAGTAATTAATCACAGAATTTTCTTTTTTGGGTGAACTAATCCTTTAAATCTAGTAACCCAAGTTAGTATATGGGGGGGGAATCAATGTAAAATATGTTCTTTGATATCTACAAACTATTTTTTCCAAAATCTTAAAGTCACCCCTGCTGATTTAGATAAAAGTTGCTATAGTATGTAGTTTTTAAAACATTGATAATTCAGCAATTTAATCTTTCATTTATTTCTTTTTAAAAATGAAGTTTATTACTGTATTTACAGATGTCGTTTGCAAAAATGTGAATTTTTCGGACCATTTCTTTAAAAAAATCTTTTTAGAGTTTTGATAGCCTCACAATGGAAGGTGTCGCATGTATTTCTTTACAAAAATTAGGGTTAGCAATTGTATATTTAAATATTGGCCACTTAAGATGGTTCATTTACTGAATTCAGCACTCCAGACTAATGAGGCCAGCTGTGTAAGCGCAAGTTATTTACAGCCTTCTTTGAATATTCAAAGCGCTGTGATTGCAACAATTTTATTCCACCATAAAAAGGGACTCACCACAAAACAATTACCCTCCCAATTTAAATGGGAAAAAATATTTATGAAATGATACATCTGTGCAGCATGTAAATAGTCTTTTCAGTCACACATGAACTCCCATGAGGTTGACAGGCCGGTTGTTGTATCTTTTCGAGATGTCAGCTTCAATCTATATGTGTGAGACAGAGAAAGATAAAGAAGAAGCTTTTTTTCATATTCTCAGCCAGTCCATGATTTAGTTTAAATAAATGTGTGCACCATGACATTTAACCACATTAGTTTTTTGCTCTTTTAACCTAATTTTTTTTTTTAACATTTAACACCGCCAAGCATCGGCTCTATGGTGGGGAAGAGGAATCTGAAGGTTTGCGGAGGTGTCATTTTCACTTTTGCAGAGAGAGGAAGTATTAAGACTATACCACATACTGCTCTAATACAGCAGATGTATTATGATAAACCTGTACTGAAACAAATCCAGAAATACATCTTTATAACAAGTGAACGTACCAGTTTCTGGAGCTCCTTGGTGCGGGCAGCCAGCAGATCAATGCGTGGCTCCAGCTTGGCCTGTTCTTCCAGAGCCTCCTGTCGTTTTTCAGCCATCGTGCCATGCTTCAACACCAAGATATCAGCCTGTTTGAGTTTCTGCCGCAGTAACTCTGAAACACGCTCCACGTAGCTGAGCCACAAACACACACAGAGCACCAGATTAATTATTATCTGACTACAAGACGTCTGCTACATCAATATGAAACTGAAAGTAATCTTTTGTTTTAATAAAATGGGACAAATGGCTTCCAAATTATATATTTGTTTCTTACAAACAAACAGCTTTTTTGGATTAGTGTTACGTTTTTATCAGCTGTTTGGACTCTCATTCTGACAGCACCCATTCACTACAAAGGATCCATTGGTGAGCAAGTGGTGTGTTAATAAATTTCTCAATATGTGTTCTGATGAAGAAACTCATCTTGAATCTTAAATTTTCAGCAAACTTCTATATTCTTTTCTGATATGCTGATTTATGAAAGGTTTGCGCGTGTAGTTACCGTGGTGACGCCTGGATCATGAAGAGTTGCTGCATTCGTACTGAAGTGAGCTCCTTTAGCGGGTCACGCACATCTGCCAGCATGGTCTCCACACGCTCGGAAGTCTGGGCCTGGATCACTGAGGGAGCGAGCTGGAACTGACTCATGGCCACCAAGTCACCTTCTTCACGCATCTCAGTGAGCCGTTGACACAGGAACATTTCCAACTGACCCACAGAAACAGAAAAAAAGAAAACGGTTTGAGGTAAAGACTAAAACATTCTGTCTAATGCTTGTAACACAAAGCTGTTGTACCTCCTTCAGCTCATTGATGAACTGGCCACGTGTCTGTGAGTTTTCTAGAAGAGAAAGAGCATCTTCACCTCTGGCAACACCGTCAGGACCTGCAAAAGTAAAATTATTCAGCACCAGACCCAGATGAAATTTGGATATGCGCTTTATACACACTGATTATAATGTGTATTTACAGAATTGATATATAATGTTTTAGATGTGATTGTGTTACTGGAATTTTATAATTTTGCAGATTTCACATTAAAATAAGTATTTTATGCTTACCCATACTGCATTTATTTGATAAAAAATATAGTAAAATTTGAAAATACTACACTTTAAAATAACCAATTTTCTTTTTTTAAGATATTTTAAAATATTATTTATTTTTGTGGTGCCAAATTCAAATTTCCGGCAGCAAATTGAATGAAAAAGAAGTCATTCTAATATGTTGATTTGGTGCTCAAGAAAAATGTGTTATTCTCATCAATGTTAAAAACAGTGCTGCTTAATATTTTTTAATAAATGAACCATGATTCCTTTTTTTCAGGACATCATACATTTAATTAAAATCTTTTGTAACAAAAAAGTCTTACTGGCACCTTTCATCAATTTAATATGGAAGCCCGTTTTCAACCGAGATATAAACTCACAATTTTGACTCCCCCCCCCCCTCAGAATCGGCAGTTTATATTTCACAAATTGTAAGGTATGAACAATTCTGAGAACAGACAGTCTTTTTTTTCCTCTCAAAATTGGACTTTATAACTCGCAGTTGCAAGTTTATACCTCACAATTCCGAGGGGGAAAAAAGTCAAAATAGTAAGATACAAACTTGCATTTGCAAGAAAAAGTCAGAATTGCACGTTATAAAGTCCAACTTTGAGGGGGAAAAAAAATCTGACTTTTTCTCAGAATTGCGAGATATAAACTTGTAATTGTGAAGAAAAAAGGTCAAAAAATTTTTCCCCTCAAAATTGTACTTTAGAACTCACAATTGCAAGTTTATATCTCTCAATTCTGACTTTATTTCTCACAATTGTGAGTTTGAATCACACAATTCTAAAAACAGAAATCAAAATGGTCAGTTTATATCACGCATTTCTGACTTTACAACTCGCAATTGCGAGTTTATATCTCACAATTCTTAGAAAAAAGTCAGAATTGTGTGAAAAAAGTCAGAACTGAGATATAAACACAGTTGCGAATTATAAAGTCAGAATTGTACGTTTATATCATGGAATTCTGACTTTATAACTCGTAACTGAGTTTATATTTCACAATTCGAAGAAAAAGGCAGAATAGAGTGAATAAAGTCAGAATTGCAAAATGTGGGAATTGTGAGTTCATGTCGCAATTCTGACTTCATTTATCACAATTATATATCACGAGTTTATATCACGCAATTCTAAAAAAGAAATCAAAATTGTTTATATCACGCAATTCTGAGAAATTTGCAAGAAAAAAGTCAGAATTGAGAGTTTATACCTTGTAATTCTGACTTTATTTCTTACAATTGTGACTTTATAACTCGCGATTTCGAGTTTCTATCTCACAATTTTGAGAAAAAGTCAGAATTGCGTGGAAAAAAGTCAGAACTGCGAGATAAAAAGTTATTCAGTGGCAGAAACAGGCTTTCATATTTTAATCCATCCTTGCTGAACAAAATAAAACTCTTGTTGACCCCAAACTTTTGAAAAGCAATATACATTTATAACAAATTCTTAATATTTAGTACAATTATCAACATTACATTCAATCCCAAAACACTTACAGTCTGTGCCCACATCCACGATTTCAATTTCCACAGGTGTAGATTCAGAGTCTCCCCAGTCAATACCACCAGCACTGGTTTCCTAAAGTTAATCGATATACTCTTTTAATTCCATGTCATAAGAGGTTTCAAACTGTAATAACCAGAGACTTAATATTTGTACTTCAGGGTCTTACCTCTGTGCCAGGCTCAAGACTAATACCCCAGTCCACACCATCCTCCACAGAGATCCCAAAATTCACCTCTTCAGTAGCAGCACCACCGCCGAGGTCACCCCAGTCAATCTGCACAAAGCAAGAATGATAGAATGATAGATGACAGATACACACAACAAAGTCATAGAGTCATTCATAATCACACTTACAGTCTCCTCTGTGACAACGTCAGGTGGGGCTTCCTCCATTACAGGCCTCTCTACAACTGTAGGCACATTTCCAGTCTTCCACTCATATACAGTTGTGTTTCCTTTCTTCTGGACAAATCTTAGCATGGGCAGTACTTCTTCAGACCTAATAACAAAGTACTTATGTTCAGATGAACATCACATAAGGGTCATGTGGAGTTCAATCACAGGCATGACTTCATTCACTTACCAGTCACTGACAAAGTTTGTGAAGGCCGCGTAAAATTTTATAGCTTCATCCAGACAGGCTGCTTTTTTACCAGTCTCTTCTAAAACTACAGGCAGATCTTTAACTAGTGCTTGTAACTCCCTTGCCACATTTTCCCCCTGTGAAATATCATAGGTCAGTATCATAATCACCATTAGATGATGTAAAATACATTGCAATTAATTGTCTAACCTTTATCCCATACTGTTTACAGGCAGCATAATAGCGGTCCCTCAGGTCCGCAGCACCACTCTGACACTCCACTTCTCGTCGGCTGAGCTCCTGCTGCAGCTGCTGAGCTTTAGACACTTGCTTCCTTAAAGCAGGACCTTCATAACTTACACTACGAATCAATATACTGGCCACTTCAGCTGAGGATTAAAAACACATACAATCATATCACTGTGTTTGCATAACTTCTGTAAATTGACTTTAATAATTTGGCAATGATTAACAATGATGATTGTTTACCTAAATAGACGTTGTCTTTTTCATACAGGGACACTATTTCTTGCCAGTCCTGTTTACGTTAAAAAAATACATAGCACATTATTATTGTCATTACCACAAACCGCAATAAATTACATATTCAAAGAAAAATAAACAGCAGAGAGATGCATCATCACCTTCATTCTTTGTGACGAATATCTGCCAAAAATATTTTTGGTGGATGCTTCTGTTCCTTTCAATATTTCGATTATTCGTAAGCAATGGAAATAGTGAATATCTGCAAAGGTAACAATGTATAAGTAACACATTCAAAAAGAAATAACAGTCAAACAAAAAGAAATATGTTTGTGTTATTATTATTATTTACATGAGCCAGAGAGCAGTTTTTTGATCTCCTCATTCTCTGGCATGTCCTGAATGGCAGCATTGATTTTCTCTCTAATTGTCATCACTGCACTTTGCCATTTCAACGTGCAGTGTCTTCGGTCCACCAACCAGTCTAAATGATGGAGACAAAAGCAAAACATTAAATAGATCTTTGTGCAAAATTGAAACTACTAAGTATAGAAGTCAAGATACAGCACTTCAAACCATAAGTTCAAGTATTGTGTATGCATAAATGACTGTAAAGCTCTTTTACCTAAGAGTTTACTGGTTTGGATGTCAATTGGGAGATTCTGGATGTTCTGTTAAAACAGATTTATAACAAAAGGTCAATTATACACATTGTAAACACTCACGGCAGCTTTATGCACATTATTATTGTTTTACAATCTTAATGGAAAGATAATGAAAAGTACAGGTGTAAGCCAAGTAAATAATTCTGTCTTTATATTAATACAAACACAGAAGTATGCATGGATACACAATTATATTCTTTGAATTTTTTTATTGACAGCTTGTCACTGTCTACAAGCATGTTGACGTTTTCTTAGACGGAGTGACACTTCACACTTCATACATTTAACTAAAGAATGTTTTGTTTTACCTCCATTGCAGCCGTGGTTGTCGTTATTTTGCTAAATTAATAGCTAAAGCGACTCCATGCTTTTACATCAAAACGATAAGATGCAGCACAAGTTTACAACTCCACTGACACGTACATACACAACTGACCAATCAGCAGACGCGACACTGCTGGGCCACATGCGCCGCCTGCTGAAAGACCAATGAACTACACGAATAGAAAAACCGTTAATCACTTCCTTATAACGTCAAAATAAAAGTCACTACAAATCGTATATATATATGTACATACACATACAAACACACATACAAATATTATATAATATAATATATATAAAAAATATTCGCTTTCAGAAGGTGTGGATACCCAACATTTTTTAAGATAACATTAAGATTAAATTAGGATGTTTCAAAAATGTCAATTATTAACGATTAAACGTGATTTATTGCATCCAATTTTTGTGTACCTAATATATGTGTGTGTGTGTGTGTGTGTGTGCGTATGCAAATGTTATTTTAGTATCAACATACAGTTATAGTTTTATTATTTCAATTTTTTTTTTAATTTTAAATTTTGTAAGTTGTAGTAATTTGTTGTGTTTTTGTCATATTTACACATTTTTTGTACATTTTTATTTCAGTTTTAGTTTATTTTAGTACCATTTTAGCATCAAGTAATTATTTATTTTCATTTAAGTTTATTTCTTTCATGTTTTTATGGTTTTAGTTAACTATAATAACCCTGGTATATAATATCTTATACCAGTTATGTCCATAGACAATAACTTGAATTTTTACTATGAATTGCAAACTATGAATTTATACAAATTCAAATTAATATGTGTGTGTGTATATGTGTGTGTATTTATATATTCACACATGTGTATGCATCTATGTAAATGTTGTTCAACAGAACATACTGTTGTAGTTTTTTTTATTTTTTAATCAATACTTATTAGTATTTTAGTATTAGTATACATTAGTATAGTATTTGTATTGATTTTAACTTTAGATAAAGTTTGAATAATTTTGTTGTGTTTTTGTCATATTTATTAGTTTTTTAATACACATATATAGTTTTTTATTCATTTATTATTTCAGTTTTTATTTGTGTACATATGTAAATGTTATTTTAGTATTAACATACTGTTATAGTTTTATTATTTTGAATTAGTTTTTATTTTTATATATTTTAGTAAAGTTTTAGTAATTTTTTTGTGTTTTTGTCATATTTACTAGTTTTTTGTAAACTTTTATTAGTACTATTTCTAGTTTTATTTTAATACCATTTTAGTATCAAGTACATTTTTTCAGCTTAGTTTATTTTCTTTTTAATGTTTTTGTGGTTTTAGTTATCTATAATAACCCTGGCATATAATATCTCATACAGTAACGTAGATATTAACCTGAATTTTACTATGAACTATAAATTTCTATAAATTCAAATTAATGTGTGTGTGTGTGTGTGTGTGTGTGTGTGTGTGTGTTTATGTACAAATGTGTGAGTATCTATGTAACATACTGTTATAGTTGTATTTTGATTTATTTTTTAGATTTTGTTGTAATTTCAGAAAAAGAGTATTTTTTTTACATTAATATGCCTATTTTTTAATCAATTCTGATTTCTTAATACATTTTTAGTTTTCTTTTAGTACAATTTTAGTTCCCCAGTTTACATATATATATATATATATATATATATACACTGTATACTGTATATATGTGACCCTGGATCACAAAACCAGTCTTAAGTAGCAGGGGTATATTTGTAGCAATAGCCAAAAATACATTGTATGGGTCAAAATTATGATTTTTTATGCCAAAAATCATTAGCATATTAAGTAAAGATCATGTTCCATTAAGATATTTTGTAAATTTTCTACCATAAATATATAAAAACTTGATTTTTGATTAGTAATATGCATTGCTAAGAACTACATTTGGACAACTTTTAAGGCGATTTTCTCAATATTTAGATTTTTTTGTACCCTCAGATTCCAGGTTTTCAAATAGTTGTATCTCAGACAAACATTGTCCTATTTTAACAAACAATATATCAATGGGAAGCTTATTTACTCAGCTTTCGGATGACGTAAGAATCTCAATTTCGACAAATTTGCACTTATGACTGGTTTTGTGGTCCAGGGTCACACACACACACACACCACACACACACACACATATATATATATATATATATATATATATATAATATTTCGATATTTTCTTTCATGTTTTTCTGGTTTTAGTTAACTATAATAATCATGGTATATTTTTAGTTTTATTTTAGTACAATTTTAATATCAAATAAAAATAAATAAATAATCTCTCTCTCTCTCTCTCTCTCTCTATATATATATAATATGTACATATGTGTGTGTATCTATGTGTGTAAATGTTATTTTAGTGTCAACATACTGTTAGTTTTATTATTTTTTTTATTTTGAATTAGTTTTTATTTTTATATTTGGTTTTAATTTCAATGTTAGATAAAGTTTCAGTGCTTTTTCATATTTATTAGTTGAAAATTATTTTTTTCAGTTTTATTTATATTTAATATATATATATATTAAATATAAATAAAACTGAAAAAAAAAAATTTAACTGTTAACTGAAAAAATTTAAAGT